>NW_004443963.1:4468572-4476447 GCF_000243295.1 Trichechus manatus latirostris | reverse complement strand
TTATATATATGTTTATATATGTGTTTATATATGTTTATATATATATATACACATACATATATATGTATTTCAAAACATTTGCCACTTCAACATTTTTTATATATACAATTTAGGGACACTATATTCTCCATGTGCAACTATCACCACTATCCATTTCCAAATTATTTCATCACCCTTAACCGAAGCTTGGTGCCCTCAGAGCAATGATTCCCTCTTTCCCCATCCCTCCCACCTCTGATAACCACTAATACTTTGATCTCTATACTTTTGCCTAGTCTACATATTTCATATAAGTGAGATCATACAATATTTGTCCTTTTGTGATTGACTTATTTCACTCACCATAATGCCCTCTAGAGTCATCCATGTTGTGAGATGCTTTGTGGATTCGTCACTGTTCTTTATCGTTTGTGTAGTATTCCATTGTGTGTATGTACCATAGTTTTTTTATCCATTCATCTGTTAATGGGCACGTAGATTATTTCCATCTTTTTGCTGTCGTCAGTAATGCTGCAGTGAAGTGGATGTGCGTATGTCTGTTCCTGTGATGGCTCTTATTTCTCCAGGATATATTCCTAGAAGTGGGATTGCTGGATCATATGTGTTTTAGGCTGGATTCTGTAGAGAAGCAAAACCAGTAAAGTGTATAAATACATATATATATAGAGAGAGATTTATATCAAAGAAACGGCTCATGCAGTTGTAGAGGCAGGAACGTCCCAAGTCTGTGGATTAGGATAGAGGCTTCTCCTGATTCATGTAGAAAGATCCGTGGGTCAGAGAGCAGGTCTCTGCTCACAGGCTTTGAAGATTGATGAATCCCAACATTGGCACATAAGGCGACAGCTCAAGTCCTAAGAACAGGAGGTCAGACAAACAGGAGGCAGCCGCAGAGCGAGCAAAAAGCCAGAACATTGGCTTATATTCGGATGCAGGCCACACCCCCAAGGAAACTCTCTTTCAACTGATTGGCTACTCACAGCAGATTCCATCACGGGGGTCATTACATATAAACACTGAGAATCGTGGCCCTGCCAAGCTGACACACAATCTTAACCATCACAATATGGTATTTCTATTTCTAGCTTTTTAAGGAAGTGCCATATCATTTTCCAAAATTGTTGTACCGTTTTGCATTCTCACCAGCAGTGCATAAGAGTTCCAGTCTCCCCGCAGCCTCTCCAACCTTTGTTATTTTCTGTTTTTTTGATTTGTGCCAGTAAGGTCGGAGTGATACCGTGTCTCATTGTGGTTTTGATTTGCATTTCTCTAATGGCTAGTGATCATGAGCGTTTCCTCATGTATCTGTTAGCCGCCTGAATGTCTTATTTGGTGAAGTGTCTGCTCATATCTTTGCCCATTTTCTAATTGTATTATTTGTCTTTTTGTTGTAGAGGTGTTGGATTTTCCTGTAGATTTTGGAGATTAGGCCTTTGTTGGATTTGTCATAGCCAAAATTTTTTTCCCAGTCTGTAGATTCTCTTTTTACTGTTTTGATGAAGTCTTTTGATGAGCGTAGTGTTTAATTTTTAGAAGATCCCAGTTATCTAGCTTATCTTCTGGTGTTTGTGTATTATTAGTTATGGTTTGTATCCTGTTAGTGCTGTGTATTAGGGCCTCTAGCATTGATCCTATTTTTTCTTCTGTGACCTTGATAATTTTTGTTTTTTATTTAGGTCTTTGATCCATTGTGAATTAGTTTTTGTGTATGATGTGAGGTGTGGGTCCTGTTTCATTTTTTTGCGGATGGACATCTAGTTTTGCCAGCACCATTTATTAAAAAGACTGTTTTCCCCCATTTAATGGACTTTGGGACCTTGTCGAAGATCAGATGACTGTTGGTGGATGGGTTTACATCTGGGTTCTAAATTCTGTTCCATTGGTCAATGTGTCTGTCATTGTATCAGTGCCAGGCTGTTTTGACTACTGTAGATGTATAGTAGGTTCTGAGGTCAGGTAGTGTGAGTCCTCCTACTTCTTCTTTAATAGTGCTTTACTTATCCGGGGCATCTTTCCTTTCCATATTAAAGTTAATGGTTAGTTTTTCATGTCTTTAAAGAATGATATTGGTATTTGGATCAGGATTGCATTGTATTTGTAAATTGCTTTGGTTAGAATTGACATTTTCACAGTGTTGAGCCTACCTATCCATGAGCATGGTATGTTTTTCCATTTATGTAAGTCTGTTTTGGTTTCTTGCAATAGTGTTTTGTAGGTTTCTTTGTATAGGTATTTTACATCCCTGGTTAGATTTATCCCTAAATATGTTATATTTTTAGGGGCTATTATAAATGGTATTGTTTTCCTGATTTATTTTTTTGTAATTCTCTTTATCAGTGTATAGGAATCCAACTGATTTTTGTATGTTTACGTTGTATCCTGCTACTCTGCTGAATCTTTCTATTAATTCCAGTAGTTTTATTGTGGAGTCTTTTGGATTTTCTATGTATAGTATCATATCATCCACAAATAGGGACAGTTTTACTTCTTCCTTATGAATTTGGATGCCCTTTATTTCTTTTTCTTGCCTTATTTCTCTAGCTAGGACTTCCAACACAATGTAAAATAGGAGTGGTGATAAAGGGCATCCTTGTCTTGTTCCTGTTCTCAAGGGGAATGATTTCTACCTCTCTCCATTAAGAATGATTTTAGCTGTTGGTTTTATACAGATGCCCTTTATTATGTTGAGGAATTTCCCTTCTGTACATATTTTATTGCGAGTTTTTATCAGGTATGGGTGTTGGGCTCTGTTGAATGCCTTTTCTGCATCAATTGAGATTTTTATGTGATTCTTTTATTTTATTTATGTGGTGGATTATGTTGATTGATTTTCTAATGTTGAACCATCCTCGCATACCTGGTATGAATTCCACTTGGTCATGGTACGCTATTTTTTTGGTATGCTGTTGAATTTTATTGGCTAGAATTTTGTTGAGAATTTTTGCATTGATATTCATGAGAGATTTTGGTCTGTTATTTTCTTTTTTTGTGGTATCTTTGCCTGGTTTTGGTATCAGCATTATGCTGGCTTCATAGAATGCATTCGGAAGGGTTGCTTCCTTTTTTATGTTCTGAAATAGTTTGAGCAGTTCTGGTGTAAGCTCTTCTCTGAATGTTTGGTGGAATTCTCCAGTGAAGCCATATGGGCCAAGGTTTTTTTTTTTATTGGGAGTTTTTTTTTATTATTATTACTTTTGCAATCACTTCTTTTGCTATGGGTCTGTTCAGATTTTCAACTTCAGTTTGTGTTAGTTTAGGTAGGTAGTGTGTTTCTAGAAATTTATCCATTTCCTCTAGGTTTTCAAATTTGTTGGAGTATAGTTATTCATAGTAATCTGTTATGATCCTTTGTATTTCAGTTGGGTCTGTTGTAATGTCCCCCATTTGATTTCTTATTTGGATTAGTTTGTATCCTCTCCTGTTTTTCTTTTGTCAGTTTGGCCAATGGTTTGTCAATTTTGCCGATCCTTTCAAAGAACTAACTTTTGGTTTTGTTGATTCTTTCTATTGTTTTTCTATTTCATTTATTTCTGCCCTGATCTTTATTATTTCCCTTCTCCTGGTGGCTGTGGGCTTCTTTTACTGCTCTCTTTCTATTTGTTCGAGTTGTGTAGCTAATGTTTGGATTTTGTCCCTTTCTTCTTTTTTTGGTGTGTGCATCTATTGCTATAAGTTGACCTCTGAGCACTGCCTTTGCAATGTCGCAAAGGTTTTGGTATGATGTGTTTGCGTTCTAGGAATTAGAAAAAAAATTTTTTTTTTATTGTACTTTAGATGAAGGTTTGCAGAACAAATAGTTTCTCATTAAACAGTTAGTACACATACTGTTTTATGACATTGGTTAACACCCCCATGACAAGTCAACACTCTCCCTTCTCAGCCTTGAGTTCCCTATTACCAGCTTTCCTGTCCCCTCCTGCCTTCTAGTCCTTGTCCCTGGGCTTTTGTGCCCCATTAGTCTTGTTTTGTTTTATGGGGCTGTCTAATCTTTGGCTGAAGGGTGAACCTTGGGAGTTACTTCATTACTGAGCTAAAAGGGTGTCTGGGGGCCATACTCTTGGGGTTTCTCCAGTCTCTGTCAGGCCAGTAAGTCTGGTCTTTTTTTGTGAGTTAAAATTATGTTCTACATTTTTCTCCAGCTCTGTTCAGGACCCTCTGTTGCGATCCCTGTCAGAGCAGTCAGTAGTGGTAGCCGGGCACCATCTAGTTGTATTGGACTCAGTCTGGTGGAGGCTGTGGTAATTCTAGGAAATTTTTGATTCCATGTTTGATTTCTTCTATTACCCAGTGATTTTTTAAGCAGTGTGTTATTCAGTTTCCATGTATTTGAGTTTTTTTCCTTGCTCTTCCTCTTATTAATTTCTATTTTAATGGCGTCGTGATCAGAGAAGATGCTTTGTCTTATCTCAGTGTTTTGGATTTTGTTGAGGGTTGCTTTGTGGTCTAAGGTGTAGTCTATTCTGGAGAATGTTCCATGTGTGTTGGGAAAGAATGTATACTTTGCTGCTATTGGGTGGAGTGTTCTACATATGTCTATGAGGTCAGGTTGGTTGATTGTGGTCTTTAGATCTACTGTATCTTTGTTGAGTTTCTTTCTAGATGTTCTGTCCTCTACCAAGAGCAGTGTGTTGAAGACTCCTACTATTATTGTGCAACTATCAATTTCTCTTTTTATTGCCGTTAGAGTTTGTTTTATGTATTTTGGAGCCCTGCCATTGGGTGAGTAAATATTTATTATGGTTATGTCTTCATGGTGGAATATCCCTTTAATCATTACATAATTCCCTTCTTTATCTCTTTGGTGGATTTTTTTTTTAAAGTCTATTTCATCTTATATTAGTATTGCCACTCCCGCTCTTTTTTGGTAGCTGTTTGCTTGATATATATTTTTTTTCCATCCTTTGATTCTTAACCGATTTATGTCTTTGTTTCTAAGGTGTGTCTCTTGCAGACAGCATATTGATGGGTCCTGTTTTTTTAATCCATTCTGTCACTCTCTGTCTCTTTATGGGTGTGTTTAAGTCATTTACATTCAGTGTGATTATTGATAGGTGTGAGTTTATTGCAGTCATTTTGTAGGGTTTTTTTTTTTTGTAGTGCTGACGTTTTCTTTGATCCTCTTACTCTTCTGTGCTGAATTCCTTTTGTTTGTGGATTTTTTCTCATTTGTTTCATCTTTGTAGATTTTTTGTTTACTGAGACTTTATGTTTTTCTTCTTTATTTTGATAAGTAGGTTTGCTAACTTTCTTTGTGGTTACCTTGATATTTACCCCATCTTCCTAAGTTTAAACCAGTCTTTTATTATTTGATAATGCCTTGACTTCCTCTCCATTTGAAATCTCTATACATATACCATTTATTCCCTCTTTTATTGTTCTGATATTGTTGTCATTTACAGATTGATGACTCTGGTTCCCTGTTGTAAATCTTTTAGTTTTGTTTTATCCTTGAGATTTCATTATCTAGATTGGTATCTGGCTGATGCTGTCTTACGTGCTAGATTCAGTTTGTTGTCTGAAGTTGTTTGTTCTCTAACCGAAGGACTCCCTTTAATAATTCTTATAAGTTTGGTTTGGTTTCTACATAGTCCCTTAATTTCTGTTTATCTGGAAATGTCCTAATTTTGACATCATATCTGAGCGAGAGTTTTGCAGGATATATTATTCTTGGTTGGCAGTTTTTTTTTTTCTTTTCTTTCAAGATTTTATATATATGTCATTCTAGAAGGGGTGGGGGGTGGTGCACAAGGCTGGGTGGGTGGGAGAAAGGAAAGGAAGGAAAAGAGAAGAAACAGAAAAAAAAGAACAACAACAAGAAATAACAAAACAAACAAAAAAATCACAGCCTGTCAAGAAGGGGATGGGATGGCACACAGGTCTAGCTGAGTGGGAGAAAGGAAAGGAAGGGAGGGAGAGAGAGAAAAGCAACAAACAAAGCAAAAAAAAAAAAATAAGTAAAAATTTTAAAAACCCACAAAAACAAACCAAAAAAGGAAACAAACCTAAAAAATCACAGCCTGTCAAGAAGGGGTGGGGATGGCACACGGGGCTAGCGAGGTGGAAGAAAGAGTAGGAAGGGAGAGAGAGAAAAACAACGAAAAAAGCCAAAAAAAAAATCTCAAAAAACTGCAAAACAAACAAACAAACAAAAAACCAAAAACAAACAAAAAACAAAGGAAACTAACCAAAAAATTGCAGCCTATAAAGGAGAGAGGGTGGCACATGGGGCTAGATAAGCAACAAAAAAAGTCACAAAACAAAAAATCAAAAAACAAACAAAAATACAAACCAAAAAAGGAAAAGCAAAAAAAGTGGGGCTGGAGGGGCCAGCCGGTGAGGGTGGGGCAGATCTCAGCAGCAGGGAGCTAGTGTCTCTCTGGCAGAGCAACCATGGCCCATTGGCAAGCAGAAGAAGGCCTGGTTACCGGGTGCACTGTCTCCTGTTGGGAGCTCTGTGAAGTTGCCTTCCCGTACTCCCTGTCTGAGTTCTTTGGCGGCTGTAGCCCAAGATGAGGAATCCGGCCACATTAGCTGGTATGAGAACTCCACTCTGTAGCTCTCCTGGTCTTCTGTTCTCTGTCAGTTTCTTATTCCATTCGGTGCTTGATTGAGTTCTTTATTCCTTCACTTGGTACTTAGGGTTCCAGAATTGACGTTTGTATCTGTTTTACTTAGTTTTTTAGATCTTTGCTGCAGAGGGATGGCATGGTGCTTCTGTCTGTAGCACCATGTTGGCTCCACTGACCTGGTTAATTGATTTTTGACAAGGGTTCTAAGTCCACTTGTTGATCGATGTTTTAGGTTCAAACAACATTGCATTTGTGAGATAAACACCATTTGATTATATGTTTTTATCTTTTATATGTTATTATATGTTATATTTATATATAGTTGGATGCTACTGGCTAAAATCTTGTTTAGAATTTTTGCATCTATGTACATAAGGAATATTGGCATGTACTTTTGTTTTAATGTCTTTTCTGGTTTTGGTAACAGTAATGTTGGCTCATAGAATGAATTGGAAAGTATTCCCTCCTCTTCAATTTTCTGGAAACGTTTTTGTAGAATCAGTATTATTTTTTTCTTGTATGTTTGGTAGAATTTACCAGTGAATTCATCTGGCCTGGAGTTTGCTTTATGAGAAGATTTTAATGAAAGAGTCAATATGTTTACTAGATATAAATCTATTTAGGTTATTTATTTCTCCTTGAATGAGCTTTGGTAGTTTGTACTTTTTCAATTAATTTTTTTCCATTTCATCTAAGATGTCTTTTTTTTTTTTTTTTAATGGATTGTTCATTATATTCCTTTATTATCCTTTCTATATCTGACATAATTCAATCTGTGTTGTTGTTGTTGCCATTGAGTCAGCTCCCACTCATAGTGACCTTATGCATAACAGAACAATATGTTGCCTGTTTCTGTGACATCATCATGTTTATTGGTATGTTTGAGGCCATTGTTGCTGCTATGATGTCAATCCATCCAACTGAGGGTTTCCCAAGTTTTCTCTGACCTTCTACTTTAACAAACATGGTGTCCTTTTCTAGTGACTGATCTTTCCTGATGACACGCCCAAAGTAAGTTTGCCGAAGTCTCACCATCCCTGCTTCTAAGGATAATTCTGGTTGTATTTCTTCTAAGACTGATTTGTTCGTTTTTTTGGCAGTCCATGGTATAATCAATATTCTTTACCAACACCACAGTTAGAATGTATTAATTCTTTTTCTGTCTTCTTTTTTCATTGTCCAGCTTTTGCATGAATATGAGGCAATTGAAAAGACCATTGCTGGGGTCAGGTGTACCTTAGTCATCAAAGTGACATCTTTACTTTTGAAGACTTTAAAGATATCTTTTGCAGCAGGTTTTCCAAGT
>NW_004443963.1:4455648-4459823 GCF_000243295.1 Trichechus manatus latirostris | reverse complement strand
GTTCGGCTGAGTTCTTTATCTCTTCATTTGATGTTCTAGGGTTTCAGGATTGTTGATTCTCTGTTTGGCTTAGTTTTTCGGATCTTTGTTGTGGAGGGGCGGCGTGGTTCCTCTGCCTAGACCGCCATCTTCCATTTGATTTCTTGACTGCTGCTTCCGTGGACTTTGATTGTTGATCCGACTAGAATAAAATAATTGACAACTTCAATTTCTTCTTCATTTATCATGATGTTTATTGATGCAGTTGTGAGGATTTTCATTTTCTTCACGTTCAGGTATAGTCCATACTGAAGTCTGTAACCTTTGACCTTCATCAGTAGGTATTTCAAATCATGTTCATCTTGGCAAGCAAGGTGTGTTTCTGCATATTGCAGGTTGTTAATGAGTCTTCCTCCAATCCTGATGCTGTAGTTTTCATCAGATAGTCCAACTTTTCAGATTATTTGTTCAGCACACAGATTGAATAAGTTAAAGGATTCAACCCTGCCACATATCTTTTCTAATTCTAACCATACAGTATCCCCTTGTCCTGTTCAAATGACTACCTCTTAATTCATGTACAGATTCCTCATGAGCACAATTAAGTGTTCTGGGATTCTTTTCTTTATAGTGTTATCCATCATTTGTTATGATCCACATGGTCGAATGCCTTCTCATACTCAATAAAACATAGGTAAACATCTTTCTGGTAGTCTCTGCTTTCGGCCAAGATTCATCTGACATCAGCAATGATATCTCTCATTCCACATCCTCTTCTGAATGTGGCTCGAACTTCTGGCAGTTCCCTGTTGATAATACAGCTGCAATCATTTTTTAATTATCTTCAGCAAAAATGTGCTAACGTGATATTACAGTCCCTTTTCCCAAGGCTGCCCTTCTATTTATCTCTCTCTCTGGGGTGCCTGGTCTCTGTTTCTCTATGCATGTCTTCCTCTTTTCTTTCTGTTAACCAGCTTCCTCTGCTCCACTTGCACATGAACTACCATGGGAAGCCCCTGGGTCTATCAAACTTTCCAGCCAATTGATTTAGTCCCTGTACCTCAGTTTCAGGGTCCTGAGAATGGAGAGTTTGATTGGTCTAATTTGACTGAGGTGTTATTGAATCACCTGTGTTGGATGGGTGTGGAGGTCACATGATACATGGCTATGAGTGGGTCAGTGGTTAGCAAAGCAGGAAACATTTTTATTACCAAATGGAATCAGATAAGCAGAAAACAGCATTTCCAGTAAGGGAAAGGCACTATGTGGTCCTTGCCTTCTGCTGGTCCCTTCACTGATCAGCCTGTGGGCAGAGTTCTCATGTATGCATGCATGAGGGGCTCAGTGTCCAGTGTGTACCCCTCTTCTACCAATGCAACCCATTTCAGCTGCTGCCCCTTTGTGCCAAGAGAAGTTTGAATTAGATTAATTTTCATCTTTGTAGTTGAGGTCAGGAGGACTTCTTTATCTTGATTCAAGATCCAGCTGCCTTACCTTCCCTCTTTCTTGTATAATGAAAATGAAAGAGGCTGAAAATGACTTCAAGAGGGCTTTCGTATGCATGGTCTTTACCTATTTTGGGCACATCATGTGATACCTGGTAATGTTCCTAAGCGTAGCTACTATTTCTTGGCTGGGTTCAAAGATGAAAAAGGAAATAAAAATCTTTCCTCTGAATACGTACATTCAGGGTATGCGGACATGCTGATTCGTAGTGCTTAATATGCTGCTGCTTCAGTGAATTTGTAGCATTAAAACTTTAGCAGCCCTGGAGAACAACATCGCACTGTCTCTCTGTTATGGATTAAATTATGTCCCCCGCCAAATATGTGTTTTTTAAATCCTAACCTCTATGCCTGTGGTTATAATCCCATTTGGGAATGTGTTGGAGCCCTGGTGGTGTAATGGTTAAGATGTCTTCTAACCAAAAGATCGGCAGTTCGAATCTAGCAGCTGCTCCTTGGAAACTCCAGGGGGCGGTTCTACTCTGCCCTATAGGGTCACTGTGAGAAATGAGTTGATCTCTTTTGTGATATAGAAGAGATTAAACAAGTGAGCAGAGCAGAGATGGGAGAAGAGAGATGCTAAGCCACATGAAGATTGCCCAGGAGCAGAAGCTCAGAAGAGAAGGACTGAGAGAGAGAAAAGAGAGAAAGCCTTCCCCTAGAGCTGGCACCCAAATTTGGGCTTCTAGCCTCCTAAAATGTGAGAAAATATGTTTCTGTTTGTTAAAGCCACCCATTTGTGGTATTCCTGTTATAGCAGCACTAGACAACTAAAACACTCCTTGTGTTTTGATTTGAAAATTATTAAGAATGCTGGCTTTCAAAATGCCATTAAAATGAGTGTCAGGAAGTATTCCTCGACTGTCTATATTGTTTCCTTTAAGATCGTTCAACTACATAATGATTTTTATGAATACTCTTTTTGAAATGGAAAACTGCTCACAGTCCAATAAAAAAAAATCATTGATTTCAATGTGTTTCCCTTTTCAAGTAACATTTTAATTTTGCAGCATTGAATGATTTTTATCAGGGTAAAAAAAAGTCAGACAAAATTGATTTTGTGATTCAAATGCCTCTATAGAAAAACAAATTAAAGGAAGCTATTAAATACCTTCATTTCTTATGGGAAGATATTTGGGGGAACCATTTTTTGGGTTTCTTGAGTTACAGATTTGTTTTTGTTTGTGAACTTTAGGATTTTTTATTCTGTTAAATCACATTGGCAGCACACACTGATATTTTGAAAATAGACAATTCCATTTGGATTTGTACTAAAATTCTAATGCTTGCATATTTTCTTTTTATTTTTAAAATTAAAAAAAATTTCTGTGAGGTCCCTAGAACTCCTAGTACGTTGGATACAGAGTTTAAGTTGTAAACAGGGCGAGGAGGCAAAAGGTTCTCCAACAGCACTCCTGAATCTGCCCCCAGCACTTGTCTGGTTATTTTCTTCTTGACATCTGGAAGGGCGGCAGAGACCATGGTGACAAGACAATGAGGTTTTCCTATCAATGCTGACCCTCGGAAACTGACGTAATCTCTCTAATTTAATGCAGTCCAGCCGTCTCTGCATTTTGTAGCTTCTATCATGGAGTTTTGTTTAACACTGGGCTTGTAGTTACAGAAAGACAGAGCGAAGAAACCTATATATAATCTCTGAAATGTGTTTGCATGTTTTTGTGTGTGTGTGAACTGAAAAAAGCTAGGATGTTTTCTGATTCGCAAGCTTGTATGAGTTAATTAACTTTGTTTAAGCTTGTTCCTTTGTATGTGTGGCAGTAATACTACATTCAGGCAAATGTGAGCACTAGCTGAGATGGTGTATATAGAACACTCAGTCCAGTGCTTAGCACACAGTAGGTTCTCCTTTCCTGTCTTTATTTGAATACAGTTTGTAGTGGGGTCTAATAAGGCATAACTCCTTGGCTAAGTCTCTGTAACAGTAAAATAACACATCTCAGGCTAAATAGGATGAGAGATGAAGTCTCATGCTCTCTTGATATCTTTATAAGTCCTTAGGTCTTAGAAAATTGGTTTTTCGGTAAAAGTAAATGATTGAGGAGGCCCATCAAATCTTTTCCGTGTCTGCTGGGTCCTTGAGGTTGTCATGTGTCAGAGGTGTCCAACCCAGCACACCTCTACCTAAAGATGCATAGAAAGGCAGATGTGCCTGCAAGTTGATCAGCTTGGTGTAGATATTGTCTTCCCTCCTCTCTCTCCCCTCCTTCCCTTCCTTCCTTCCTCTCATCCATCCATTATCCATCTAGCTACCTACCTACCTGCCTACCTGCCTGCCTACCTACCTACCTGCCCGCCCGCCCGCCCGCCCACCCAGTTTTGTGGAAATATTGATTACACTATATATCCAATGGATGCATGGCAGTGGTTTGGGTCCTTTCCTTTCTTTCTTATTTTTTTAGATTTAAGCTATGCAACTTTATAATTTAGTTATAGTTGGTATAAAATAACTGCACATATTTAAAGTGCACAAATATGATGTTTTCTTAAAAATGTTTTTAATTGTATTTTAGGTGGTTTACAGAATAAATAGTTTTTCATTAAACAGTCAGTACACATATTGTTTTATGACATTGGTTAACAACCCCACGACATGTCAACACTCTCCCTTTTTGACCTTGAGGAACTTTTATTTGGTGAAAATATACATAGCCAAAGTTACACCATTTTGAA
>NW_004443963.1:4426245-4455548 GCF_000243295.1 Trichechus manatus latirostris | reverse complement strand
GAGCTTCTTGGATAGTCAGCTTTTCATCTTTCATGATATTGGGGAAGTTTTCTGTCAGCAGTTCTTCAATGATCCTCTCTGTGTCTTTTGTTTTCTCCCCCTGTTCTGGAACTTCGATCACTTGCAGATTTTTGCTTTTGAATGTATCCCACATAACTCTCAGGGTCTCTTCATTTTTCTTTGTTCTTTTTTCTGATTTTTCCTCAAACCGAGTTGTATCCAAGTGTTTGTCTTCAATTCCGCTAATCCTGTTTTCCACCATTTCAAATCTGCTCCTCAGCCCTTCTGTGACACTGTCCATCTCTGAAATCTTGTTGTTTATCTTTTGGATTTCTTATTGTTGTTTTTGTATAATTTCTGGTTTTGAATTTATTTTGGCATTTTGTTCCTGCATTATGTTCCTGAATTCTTCCATTTTTTTGTCTGTATTTTCCATGAATTTTTCTGCCTTTTCCATGAATTTGTCTATTTTTCCACATTTTTGTCTGCTTTTTGCTTCAACTCTTGGATAATTCTGAGTATTAGTGATTTGAATTCCCTATCAGGTAGTTCTAGTGACTTCTCTTCTACTGGAAATTCATCTGGTGTTTTCTTTTGGATGCCTATTGGAACCATCCTGCCCTGTTTTTGTAAATGTTTTGATACTGTCTGCTGTCTTCGGGGCATTCAGTAGTTATTTTTCTCATTTATTGATTGTAGATTTGTTTGTTTTGTCCTTTTTGTTTTTAAATTTGGCTATGTCTGAGCAGGCGGGCTGTGTGTTCTTTGTTGTTTGCTCGTCTGTGGGCATGA
Source organism: Trichechus manatus latirostris (assembly GCF_000243295.1). Classification (NCBI taxonomy): domain Eukaryota; kingdom Metazoa; phylum Chordata; class Mammalia; order Sirenia; family Trichechidae; genus Trichechus; species Trichechus manatus. The sequence goes on along the minus strand of NW_004443963.1, from coordinate 4,454,756 downwards.
TACTTTTTGCCTTCTTCTCTGATTGGCAGGGTCAGTCGCTCAGATATGGTAAAGCAGGGCAGCTCTAGCTGAAGAGGAGTTGCTGGGATGGGTTGTTTGTGGCACTTACTACAGCCACCAGGGCGGGTCGGTAATCAGTGCAGTACAGGTTCTGGTAGGCCGTGCCTGTGCTGCTTCGTGGTGTGATGTTAAGCGCATGGTGCAGGTAGGCAGGATGTAGGGGGAAGATTGTGATGTGTGGAGCTAAGATGGGTATGGGAGAGAAGAGAGAGTAACAGGAGCCAAAAACATACAACCAACCAAAAAAGAGTGCTAGGGGAGCTTTCTGTTGGAGTGGAGAGATCAGAGATTATGAAACGTTGAAAAACAAAAAGGGGAAGAAGGAAAAAAAAGGAAAAGAATGAATAAATAAAAATTAGAAAGAAAAAATAATAGCAAAGCTCCTAGGGATCCCACTGGTGTGGTACAAGATCTGGGGAAGTTGTTCTCAGGTGTTGCAGTACAGCCTGGCTAGAAGCCGTGGAGGAATTCAGCACCAGCTATTCAGGGGACAGGAAGAGAAGGAAGGTATAGAGAGACGAGAAACTGAGTAATGAAGAAAGACAAAAAGGGAAAAAAAGGGAAAAGAAAACAAAACAAATTTAAAAAAAAAATGAACAAGAGAAGTCCCCAAAAAAACATAAAGAAAAAAAAGAAATGCCCTCAGGGATCCCTCTGCGCATCTGCGCAAGCTGAGGGGGTAGGTCTCAAGCCATGTAGCACTGCCCGGCAAGAACGGGCTCCCAAGTCCAGAAAAGAAAAAGAAAACAAAATAAACAATTCAAACCAAACAAACAAAAGCCCTGAGATCCCACCAGCATGACAGCCGAGACCGGGAAGCAGTTCCATACTTGAACGGAGCTCTGCAGCCCCTTAGGAAGAAGCAAAGATGGCGCACGGAGCCAGGTATTTGAGCGAAAGGAGGGGGAGGTGGTGAGAGGTAAGGAAGAAATCAAAAGAAGCAGAAAAAAGCAACACAGCAGCCAACACATGGCACACAGGGAGTCAGCCAGTGTGGGCGGGTGGAATCCAAGCAGAAGGTGCTTCCCGACTAAGAGACTGTGGCCACGGGAAGCAGAGGAGGCCGAGTCAGGGTGAAGAAGGGTGGGGGTTGGGAAAGTGTATATCGCCAGTTACCGGTTGTTCTGTCTCCTGCTGGAAGCTCTGTGAAGCTGCTTTCTTTTCCCCCCATTTGCTGGTCTCTGATAGGAGCCTAAGATTATGGATCCACACTGCGTTAGCTGATAGGGGACCTCTGCATGAACCTCTCCTCGCTCTCCATTCTCTGTCGGTTTCTCACTCCATTTGGTGCTTTGCTGAGTTGTTTATCTCTTCATTTGATGTTTTAGGTTTTCAGGATTGCTGTTTTCTCTGTTTGGCTTAGTTTTTCAAATCTTTGCTCTGGAGGGACAGTGTGGTGCTTCCCCCTAGAGCGCCATGTTGCTGGAAGTATATAAGTTTTGACATATGTATTGTCTTAGTTTCCTAGGGCTGCTGTAACAACATTTCACAAAGTGGGAGGCTTAAAATAACAAATTCATTTCTTCTAGGTCTGGATCTAGAAGTCCAAAATCAAGGTGTCATCGGTAGGGCCACATTCCCTCTGAAGTCTCTAAAGAAGGATCTTTTCCTTGCCTCTTCCAGCCTTTGGTAGCCCAAATGTTCAAGTGTTCCTTGGCTTGTGGCAGCATAACTCCAATCTCTGCCTTCGTCTTCACATGGCTGCTTTCCTTCTCTCTCTCTCTGTCTCTTCCTTTATATAAGGATACCATTCAGGTTAGATAAAAGCCCACTCTACTCTAGAATGACCTCATGTTTATAATTATATCTACAAAGACTCTATTTCCACATTCATAGAGAGTAAGGTCACATTCACAGGTACTGGGGTTTAGAACTTAAACACACCTCTTTGGGGGACACAGATCAACTCGTACCATGTATACTCCTATAAAACCATCACCACAATCATGATGGTGAACATATCCATTATCACTAAAGGTTTCATTGTATACCTTTTTATTCCCTACTTCCTACCTGTCCCTGGTCCCCATCGCCCCATCCCCAGGCATGCACTGATCTGCTTTCTGTACTATAAGTTATTTTGTATTTTCTACAATTTTATAAAAATAGAATCATACAGTATGTACACTCTTGTTTATTCTTTGGACTGGCTTTCCACATAATTATTCAGAGATTCATTCATCCTATTGAATATGCCAATAATTCCCTCTTTATTATTGCTCAGTAGCATTCCCTTATATGGATATATTAGTTTATTTATCCATTCACCTGTTGAAAGACATTTGGGTTGTTATGCTTTTTGGCTATTACAAATAAAGCTGGTACAAACATTTGTGTATGAGTCTTTCTATGGATATATGTTTTCATTTCTCTTGGGTAAATACCTAGGAGGGGAATAGTTAGATCACATGGTTGGTGTATATTTAACTTTTTAAGAAACTGGGAAACTTTTTCAGTGTGATTGTTTTGTTTAAATTCCCACCAGCAGTGCATGAGAGTTCTAGCTGCTCCATAGCTTCACCAATATTTGATATGATCAGTTTTAATTTAATTTAACCACTACAAGCTTTATAGGTATATATGGTTTTAATTTGAATGTTAATAACTAATGATGTTAAGAATATTTTTACATACTTATTTGCTATTCATATATCTTCTTTGGTGAAATATCCGTTCAAATCTTTTGCCCCCCCCCTTTTTTTTTACTTTAATGTTTGTTTTCTTATTAGGTTTTGACGGTTGTTTATATATTCTGCAAGCTGAATTTATCAGATATATGACTGTTATGGAGTGAATTGTGTTCCCCAAAAATGTGTATCAATTTGGCTAGGCCGTGATTCTCAGTATTGTGTGATTTTCCACCATTTTGTCATCTGATGTGATTTTCTGATGTGTTGTAAATCCTATCTCTATGATGTTAATGAGGCAGGATTAGAGGCAGTTATGTTAATGAGTCAGGACTCAATCTACAAGATTAGGTTGTATCTTAAGTCACTCTCTTTTGAGATATAAAAGAGAGAAGTGAGCAGAAAGGCAGGGGGACCTCATACCAGCAAGAAAGCAATGCCGGGAGCAGAGTGTAGCCTTAGGACGTGAGGTTCCTGCTCTGAGAAGCTCCTATACCAGGGGAAGATTGATGACAAGGACCTTCCTCCAGAGTTGACACGGAGAGAAAGCCTTCCCCTGGAGATGGTGCCCTGAATTCAGACTTCTACCCTATTAGACTGTGAGAGAATAAACATCTGTTTGTTAAAGCCACCCACTCGTGGTATTTCTGTTATAGCAGCACAAGATAACTAGGACAATGGCTTTGTCAATATTTTCTCCTAGTCTATATGCCTTGTCTTTTTGTTTTCTTAACAGTGTCTTTTTTTAACTTTATTTTTTAAATTAATATTCAGCAAAGTTGATTTTTTTGGTGTACAGTTCTATGAATTTAAACACATGCATAGATTCATGTAATCACCACCACAATCAGGATATAGAATAGTTTTGTGAAAAAACTCTCATATGCTGTCCATTTTTAGCTACACGCTTCCCCTGACCCTAACCCCTGGCAACCACTGATCTGTTCACTGTCACTATTGTTTTATTGTTCTAAGAGTGTCATATAAATGGGTTCATGCTGTATGTAACTGTTATGGATTGAATTTTATCCCCCCAAAATGTGTATCAACTTGGGTAGGCCATGATCCCTAGCACTGTGTGGTTGTCCACCTTTTTGTGATCTGATGTGATTGTCCTATGTGTTGTAAATCCTAATCTTTATGATGTTAATGAGACAAGATTAGAGACAGTTATGTTAATGAGGAAGGAGTCAATCTACAGGATTAGGTTGTATCTTGAGTCAATCTCTTTTGAGAATAAAAGAGAATCGAGAAGAGAGGAGAGGGACCTCATGCCACCAAGAAAGAAGTTCTGGGAGCAGAGCACATCCTTTGGATCCAGGGTCCCTGCACTGAGAATCTCTTAGACCAGGGGAAGATTGATGACAAGGACCTTACCCCAGAACTGACAGAGAGAAAAAGTATTCAACAGGAGCTGGTGCCCTGAATTTGGACTTCTAGTCTCCTAGACTGTGAGAGAATAAATTTCTGTTTGTTAAAGCCACCCACCTGTGGTATTTTTGTTATAGCAGCACTAGATACTAAGACAGTAACCTTTTGAGACTGTCTTCTTTCACTCAGCATAATGCCTTTAATATTCATCCCAGTGGTTGCCCTTATCAATAGTTCATTCCTTTTTATTGCTTAGTAGTATTTCATTGTACTGATGTATCACAGTTTATTTATTCATTCATTGAAGGACATTTGAGTTATGACTTGTTTTATATCTTCTCTTTGTTTTTCCCCCGATCATCCTGGCTAGAGATTTATCAATTATATTAATTTTCCTAAAAATCAGCTTTTGGTTTCACTGGTTTTATCCATTGTTTTTCTGTTTTTTATTTCATTGATTTCCATTCTGATCTTGATTATTTGCTTTCTTCTGCTTACTTGGAGTTTAGTTTTCTCTTTGATATTCTAGTTTTGTGAGGTAAAAACTGAGGTCATTGATTTGATGCCTTTTATCATTTCTCATATGAGAATTTAGTGCTATGATTTTCCCCATAAGTATTGCTTTAGCAGCATCCCACAAATTTTGATGTTGTGTTTTCATTTATACTCAATTAAAAATACTTTCTAATCTTCCTTTTGATTTCTTCTTTGACCCATGGGTTTCTTTTTTAGAAGTGTGTTATTTTGCAAATAATTTTTTCTTTTGTATTTAATTTCATTGTACTCAGAGAACATACTTGCATGACTTGAGTTCTTTTAAATTGATTGAGCATTGTTTTATGGCCCAGAATATTGTCTATCTCAGTAAAAGTTTTGTGTGCTCTTGAAAAGAATGTGTGTTCTTGTTTTGTTGGGTATAGTGGTCTGTAAATATCAGTTAGGTCAACTTGATTGATAGTGTTGTTGTTTTTTATATCCTTATTGATTTTCTGTCTACTTGTTCTACCATTTATTGAGAGAAGGGCAATGAAATGTCTGATTACCATTGTGCATTTATTTATATCTCATTGGATTTCTATTGGGTTTTGCTTCATGTGTTTTGAACCTCTGTTATTAGGTGTATACCTGTTTAGGATGACTATGTACTTCTGTTGAATTTACTCTTTTATCATTGTGATAGAACTTTCTTTATTCCTAATGATATTTATTTCTCTGAAATCTACTTTTATGTTAATATAGCCACTCAAGCTTTCTTCTGGTTAGTGTTAGCATGTCTGTTTTTTCTACATTTTCACTTTAATCCTATTTATGTTGTCATATTTGAAGTGCACTTCTTGTAGGCAGTAGGTAGTTATTTTTTGCTTTTTTATTTGTTCTAGCAATCTCTGCTTTTTGGTTGGGTTGTTTAGCCCTTGTGATTATTGTTATGGTTAGCTTTAAGATTATCATCTTCTTATTTGCTTTCTATTTGTCCCATTTCCTCTTTATTTCCATCTCCCTCTTTTTGAATTAATTGTTATTTTTTAAGATTCCATTTTGTCTTTGTTAGAACATTATAATTCATTGTTTTGTTATTTCAGTGGTTTGTTTAGAGTTTATAGTTTACATAATTAACATCCTCCTTTTGATCCTCTAATTACACATACTTTAGACTTTTTTATGTTCTCAGTAATGCTTTTTAAAAAATTTTTTAAATTATTCTTTTTCTCTATGGTTTATTTTGGTTAGTTTCTGTTGCTATATCTTCAAGTTAATCTTTTTGTTCTGCAATGTCTAATCTTCCATTACATTATCCATTGTATTATTTAACATCAGACTTTCTACTTCCTTCTCTAAACACTTAATTTGGGTTTTTTGAAATGTTTTTCTGTTTTACTTAGTGTTTTGGACTTGTGGAATACAATTACAACTGTTTCAATGTCTTTATCTCCTAATTCTAACATCTGTGTCATTTCTCGGTTAGTTTTGATTAATTGATGTATCATGGTTTTATTATAGGTTATATTTTTCTGCTTCTTTGCATGTCTGGTAATATTTGATTGGATGGCAAACATTGTGAATTTTACCTTTTTGGGGATGGGATATTTTTGCCTTCCTATAAATATTCTTGTGCTTTGTTGTGATGTAGTTAAATTACTTGGTAATGTTATGATTCTTTAGGATCTTGCTTTTAAGATTTGTTAAGCAGGGTGAGAGGAGCATTTAGTCTTGAGCTAATGTCATGGATTGAATTTTGTCCCCCAAAAATGCCTGTTAACTTGTCTAGTCCTTGATTCCCAGTATTGTGTGATTGTCCACCATTTTGTCATCTGATGTAATTTTCCTGTGTGTAGTGTAAATCCTGTCTCTATGATGTTGATGAGATGGGATTAGAGTCAGTTATGTTAATGAGGCAGGACTCAATCTACAAGATTAGATTAGACTGTGTCTTAAGCCAATCTCTTTTAAGATATAAAAAAGAGAAGCGAGCAGAGAGACATGGGGACCTCATACCATCAAGGAGGCAGTGCTGGGAGAAGAGCTCATCCTTTGGACCCAGGGTCTCTGCAGGGAAAAGCTCCTAGACCAAGGGAAGATTGATGACGAGGACCTTCCTCCAGAGCCAACAGAGAGAGAAACACTTCTCCTGGATCTGGCACCCTGAATTCAGACTGTGAGTCTACTGTAGTCTAGTAGACTCCTAGAGAATGACCAGAGAATAAACTTCTCTTTGTTAAAGCCATCTACTTGTGGTATTTTTGTTATAGCAGCACTAGATGACCAAGACAGCTAATTTCATGTCTAATGAGGCAAGACCCTCTGAGCACTCTACCAAATGCTTCATGAATTTTGATGTTTTTCAGTTTGACTGGTAAGAACAGGCACCAGTCATGGCCCTGTGTGAGTGTTGGGCACTGTCTTAGTTTTTTGGTGCTGCTATAACAGAAATACCACAAGTGGGTAACTTTAACAAACAAAAATTTATTTGCTCACAGTCTAAGAGGCTAGAAGTCTGAATTCAGAATGCTGGCTCTAGGGGAAGACTTTCTTTGTCCACTCTGTAGAAAAATCCTTGTCTCTTTCAGCTTCTCTTCCTTGGTTCTTGATGATCTCTACGTGGCATGAATCTTTTTCCATTTGTGTTTCCTTGCTTCGATGCTTACTCTGCTCTTTTTATGTCTCAAAAGTGATTGATTTAAGATATACCCCACACTGATATGACCTCATTAACAAAGACAACTCTATTCCCAAATAGGATTACATTCACAAATATAGGGGTTAGGATTTACAACATATGTTTTTGTTTTAGGGGACACAGTTTAATCCATAACATTCCACCCTTTGGTCCCCCCAAATTTAGGTCCTTCCCACATGCAAAACACATTCACTCTATCACGCCATTCCAAAAGTCATAAATCACCTCTAAGTCCAAAATCTCATATTCTGAATCATCTAAATCAAGTATGCGTGAGAACCTGGGCATATTTCATCTTTGGACAAAATTTCTTTCCATCTCTGGACCTTGAAATCTAGAATACTTTATCTGCTTCCAAAGTACAACGGTGAAACAAACACAGGGTAGATATTGCCATTACAAATGGGAGAAGTTAGAGGGAAAGAAGGGTTCATGGGTAGCAAGTAAGACCATAGCCGAGCAGAGCAGCTCTCAAGGCTTGAAAATAATCTAATGTTTTTTTGAGACCATTTAGGCAATGCTTCCGCCCTCCAGACTCTAGATATTGGCCACACTTTCCAAATTCTAGGTGGTAGACCCTCGCCATGGGAGCCAGCCCCACCTTCAAGGCTTACTGGGATGGCAACTCTGCCCTTTGGGTAGCCCCATTCTTCTAGTCCTTGTTAGTGGTAACCCCACCTTCCAGAACCCAGATGATGGAGACTATACTCTTTGAAACCTAGGAGATTGTGGCTACACCCTTAGAAACAGAGGCAGCCCTGCTTCCTGTGCTCCTTCCAACAGTTCTGTTTATCTCCGTACTGCTCCAGGGGTGGCCCTTTTCTTTTCTTGGAAGACAACAAATGTTTGCAGCCAAGTAGATCCATTGGTCTGTTTCCTGCCTATAGAATTCCAAGAGGCAGACATCTTTTCTTCTTTTTATCCTGTCTCTGTCCACTTCAGTCTATGCTGATGGGTGTTCTGCTGTGGTATCCATCACTCGCAGGCTTAATCTCTTTAACAAAAGATTGTGTAGCCATGTCCTTGGTAAAAGTTTTTCCAGGACACGTTTTTAAAATTTTGTACAACAGAATTTTCCAAGTCTTTATGTTCTGGTTTCATTTTGCACAGTTCATTTCTAAGTCCATCTCTTTCCTCCCACATTCTACTATAAGTGGCATGAAGAAACCATACTGGCCCTTTAAGATCTTGCTTAGAAAACTCCTCAGCCAAATATCCAAATTTATCACTTACAACTTTATTTAAACTCTGAGTAAATTATTTGGGTCCAGATAATCTTCTGAAGATCACCGTAAGTTCTTAAATACCATGACTTTGCTAGAGTACCAACAGTGCATAAAAGAAACATAAATTCAAATGGATATCTGATTTACTCAATAAAATATGTACCTTAATATGGCATCTACCTTAGAGACCCAAAATGCAAATAATATTTATGTCTTAAATTGTTTTCATTATGAAGGTTAAAAAAGAAAATTCTTCTAAATATCAAATATTTGTAGTTTTAAAATCAGTAAAATGAGAAAAGATGGGCAATTACAAATGTTTGTGTGGAAGGCACTCAAAATATGACTGGGGAAGAGCTGCCTCCTCAAAGTAGAGTCAACATTAATAATGTGGATGGAGTCAAGCTTTCAGGATCTTTATTTGCTAATGTGGCATGGCTCAAAATGAGAAGAAACAGCTGCAAACATCCATTAATAATCAGAACGTGGAATGCATAAAGCATGAATCTAGGAAAATTGGAAGTCATCAAAAATGAAATGGAATTCATAAACATTACTATCTTAGGCATTGGTGAGCTGAAATGGACTCATATTGATCATTTTGAATCAGACAATCATACGGTCTCCCATACCTTGGATGACAAATTGAAGAGGAATTGCATCACATTCATCATCAGAAAGAATATTTCAAGATCTATCCTGAAGTACAATGCTGTCAGTGATAGGATAGTATCCATACGCCTACAAGGAAGACCACACAATACAACTATTATTCCAATTTATGCAACAACCACTAATGCCAAAGATGAAGAAATTGAATACTTTTACCAACTTCTGCAGTTTGAAATTGATCAAACATTCAATCAAAATGCATTGATAATTACTGGTGATTGGAATGAGAGAGTTGGAAACAAAGAAGAATGATCAGTAGTTGGAAAATATGGCCTTGGTGATAGAAATGATGCTGGAGATGGCATGATAGAATTTTGCAAGACCAATGACTTCTTCATTGCAAATACTTTTTTCAACAACATAAATGGCAAATATACACATGGATCTCACTGGATGGAAAACAAAGGAATGAAATCAACTACATCTGTGGAAAGAGACGTTGGAGAAGCTCAATACCATCAGTCAGAACAAGGCCGGGGGTCGACTGCAGAACAGATCATCAGTTGCTCATATGCAAGTTCAAGCTGAAGCTGAAGAAAATTAAAACAAGTCCACTGGAGGCAAAGTACGACCTTGAGTACACACCACATGAATTTAGAGACCATCTCAAGAATAGATTTGATGTATTGAACACTAAAGACCAAAGACCAGACAGACGAGTTGTGGAATGACATCAAGGACGTCGTACATGAAGAAAGCAAAAGGTCATTAAAAAGACAGGAAAGAAGGAAGGACCAAAATGGATGTCAAAAGAGACTCTGAAACTTGCTCTTGAACATTAGTAGCTGAAGCGAAAGAATTGATGAAGTAAAAGAGCCGAACAGAAGGTTTCAAAGGGTGGCTCAAGTAGACAAACTAAAGTATTATAATGAAATGTGTAAAGACCTGGAGTTAAAAAACCAGGAGGGAAGAACACACTCGTCATTTCTCAAGTTGAAAGAACTGAGAAAAAATTACAGACTGGAGTTGCAACATTAAAGGATTCTATTGGCAAAATATTGAATGACACAGATAGCATCAAACGGAGATGGAAGGAATACAAAGAGTCACTGTACCAAAAAGAATTGGTTGACATTCATCCATTTTAGGAGGCAGCATATGATCAAGAACTGAAGGTACGGAAGGAAGAAGTCCAAGTTGCGCTGAAGGCACTGGTGAAAAACAAGCTTCTAGGAATTGAGAATACCAGTTGAGGTGTTCAACAAATGGATGCAATGCTTAAAGCACTTACTTGTCTTTGCCAAGAAATTTGGAAGACAGCTACCTGGCCAACTGACTGGAAGAGATCCATATTTGTGCCCCTTCCAAAGAAAGGTGATCCAATTAACATCACACACAAGTAAAATTTTGCTGAAGAAAATTCAAAAGTGGTTGCAGCAGTACATTGACAGGGAACTGACAGAAATTCAAGCCAGATTCAGAAGAGGATGTGGAATGATGGATATCATTGCTGATATCAGATGAATCCTGGCTGAAAGAAAATACCAGAAAGATGTTTACCTGCATTTTATTGACTATGCAAAGGCATTCGACTGTGTGGATCATAACAAATTATGGATAACATTGAGGAGAATAGGAATTCCAGAACACTTAATTTTGCTCGTGAGGAACCTGTACATAGATCAAGAGGCAGTCGTTTGAACAGAACAAGGGGATAATGTGTGGTTAAAAGTTAGGAAAGGTATGTGTCAGGGTTGTATCGTTTCACCATGCTTATTCAATCTGTTTGCTCAGCAAATAATCCGAGAATCTGGACCATACGAAGAAGAGTGTGGCATCAGGATTGAAGGAAGACTCATTAACCACCTGCGATATGCAGATGACTTAACCTTGCTTGCTGAAAGTGAAGAGGATTGAAGCACTTACTGATGAAGATCAAAGACTACAGCCTTCTGTATGGATTACACCTCAACATAAAGAAAACAAAAATCCTCACAACTGGACCAACAAACAACATCATGACAAACGGAGAAAAGATTGAAGTTGTCAAGGATTTCATTTTACTTGGATCCACAATCAATGCCCATGGAAGCAGCAGTAAAGAAATCAAATGATGCATTGTATTGGACAAATCTGCCGCAAAAGACCTCTTAAAGTGTTGAAAAGCAAAGATACCACTTTGAGGACTAAGTTGTGCCTGAACCAAGACATGGTACTTTCAATCACCTCATATGCACACGAAAGCTGGACAATGAATAAGGAAGACTGAAGAAGAATTGACGCATATGAATTATGGCGTTGGGAAAGAATATGGAATATACCATGGACTTCCAGAAGAATGAACAAATCTGTCTTGGAAGAAGTACAGCCAGAATGCTCCTTAGAAGCGAGAATGAAGAGACTTTATCTCATTTACTTTAGACATGTTATCAGGAGGGACAAGTCCCTGGAGAAGGACATCAAGCATGGTGAAGTAGAGGCTCTGTGAAAAAGAGGAAGACTAGCCAGGAGATGGATTGATATAGTGGCTGCAACAGTGGACTCAAACATAGCAACAGTTGTGAGGATGATGCAAGACCGGGTAGCATTTTGTTCTGTTATACATAGGGTCGCTGTGAGTCAGAACCTATTCAGTGGCACCTAATAACAATGATAACAATGCGAATGAATATTCAAGATTGTATTTATAAAAATGTGCATTTCTATGTATTCTTGTGAAGAGAGGGATACACTTGTGCCTTGATACTAGATGACTGTGGCTTAACAGAATGAGATTCAGCTAATGATTTGGTTAAGTGTTGAAATCAGTTAAAATACCTTTCTTCCTCCTCTTTCTCCTGATCCCACTCCCGCGGAATGTTTTGCCCTTCTTTAACCCCTTTCTGCAGATTTACAAATCACCAGTCTTTGTGAACCTGGGGATCAGCCAGAGAAGCCATAGAGCATCCCTTTCATATGGTTAGTGTCAGGGACCCAAGAACTCTAGGTGACAGGATACATCTATGGTCTGTAAACTGGAAGGGGTGAAAGGGTTGTGAAAAATAAAAACACTTTAGGAAGCCCTTACCTTGAGGAGGGGCCCTATGAAGAAATATAATCCAGGTGGAAAGGATTGTAAAGATTTCAATGCAACAGAGGAATTTCAAGTGGCCAGGAAACAATTCTTCATGCCTCCTTAAAAGAGTTTGTTGTACAGAAGCAGATACTGCTCAGAGCTTTTCCAGGTTGACATCAGTTTCCAGTGTATAAAGTTCGGCAGTAAAATTAGGGTCTGAAATGCTGAGTTTCAGGTTTGGTGAGAGAGCTAGTGTCGATTTGTAAAAGGAAATTGGAAACATGGGGCTATTTCTTAGCCCTGTTAGAGAGTTCTGGTTATCCTCTGCATAAGGGAGATAGGCAAAGCTATGGGAGATGGTGAAGTCCCTGAGACAGGATGCACAAAGAAAGAGATTAAGCTTTTTGGCTGTTCTCCTCAAAATGGTAGCCAGTAGCCACATGGACAAATTAAATGTAAATTAATTAAAATTAAATAAAATAAAAAAATTCAATTCTCAAGTCACACTAGCCACATTTCAAGCACTTATTAGCCACATCTGGCTAGTGGCTACTGTATTGAACAGTACAGACATAGAACACTTCCATCTTTGCAGCAAGTTTTATTGGGCACCCCTGTTTTAGAGGATGCTTGCATTTCAGAGGTGGATGGTTAGACAGAGACGGAAGGAGAACTAATAGGTAGAAAGGAGAAAATCAGAAATGTGGTGGAGCCAGAGTGGGCAATGCCTAAGGAGGCCAGAAGAATTGTGAAAATAGGGAACTTACAAAGTAGGGAAATGCTGCGGAGTGGACAAGAAGGAAGAGGACATAGAAGTGGTCATTGGATTACATGATTAAAGTTCAACGATGATCATTGGGAGAGCAGTTTCAGTTGATGGAGGCAAATTTCAAATTGGAGGATTAAAGAATGAGTTGGAGGTTAGAAAATGGAGGCAATGGGAGTAGACTACTCCCCGCTCCAAGAAGTCTGGGTGTAAAGGGAAAGATTAAGATAAGATAGTAATCTTATTGTTAAAAGACCTGAGACACTTATAGGTATATACAAAGAGATTAAAAATTCCAGTAGAAACATGAACAATTAACACAGCATGGTCGTGGCAGAAGTGGCAGGGTCCAGGTAAATCATAGGTCCAGGTAAAGGTTTGAGTCTTAGCAAAGAAAAAAAGTGGGTGGGTAGAGACATGGAGAAGAAGTGTGGGAAGGAGTACATACTGGATGGTCTCCATCTTCTCAGTGATGTTAAGTGTCAGGGTGAGGAAGAGGATCTGAAGTTGAGGAAAACAGAGAAGACTTGTATAGCCACCATAGTGAGTCAGCAAGAGGTGGAATAAGGAATGCTAAGGAATTAATGTGGAATCTCCTTCCAACTAAAATATAGGTCTTTTAATGGAGACTTTCTGGAGTCTCCACAAAACCATGACTACAAGTAAGGATAAGAATTTCTGAGTAACCTGGTGGAGTGAGCTGAATAGTGTCCCCACAAGAATTCACATCCATCTGGAACCTCCTAACATGACCTTATTTGGAAATAGGGTCTTAGCAGATGTAATTAGTTAAACATCCTCAGATGAAATAATCCTGGTTTAGGATTAACCCTAAATCCAATGACTAGTGTCCTTATAAGAATAGGAGAGGACACACAGAAACACACAGAAAGCAAAGCCAAGTGAAGACCGAGGCAGAGATGGGAGTTATGCTGCCACAAGCCAAGGAATGGCAGGAGCCACCAGAAGCTGGAAGAGGCAAGGAAGGATTTTCTCCAGAGCCTTTAGAGGGAGCATGGCCTTGCTGATGCCTTGACTTCAGACTTCAAGCCCTCAGAACTGTGAGAAAATACATTTCTTTTTTTTAAGCCATCAAGCTTTTGGTAATTTGTTATGGGAGCCCTATAGGGTCGCTATGAATCAGAATTGATTTGACGGTAATGTGTTTGTTTGTTTCTTAGGAAACCAATTCACTTGGTAAGTCTGAATAGGGACGCAGTTTGGGGAAGGAAAGGAGACTTTAAGCTCACGTCATGTGGGTTGGGGTCCGTTCTACCCTTTTTGGAGTTAATCCTAATTGTCACTTCCTGTTTACTCAACCAGCTTATTTTAAGTGGGGCAGCTTTTTGTAGGGGAGTATTGAGAGAATCATTTGGAAAAAGCAGCCATTTAGCCATTGATTAGGGAGGCTAGGAGTAGGGTAGGAGGAAGGAAGAGAAGGGTGTTAGCTTAGACTGGTGCCAGGGTGCCAAGGTGTGTAGCTTATTAGAAGATACTCAGCCAGAGGGATATTTAAAGATAATCCATGTCTTATATTGAAACTCCTTGCCCCTCCAGCTTGTCTGATTCTCCTCCCTCATCGCCATCCCTCCACCTGGGATTTATAAGCCTCCATTTAGGAGCATACTTTTCATCTGTGTACCAAGGGCAGAAGGAGCCCTGATGGTGCAGTGATTAAGCGCTCAGCTGCAAACTGAAAGGTCAGCAGTTTGAACCCACCAACCACCGTGTGGGAGAAAGATGTGGCAATCTACTTCTCTAAAGATTATAGCCTTGGAAACGCTATAGGGCAGTTCTACTCTGTTCTATAGGATTGATGAGTCGGAATCAACTTGAAAGGAAACAGGTTTGAACGAATGGCAGCCAGCACCTGGGACAGCCTATTCCTGCAGGCAGTTACTTCCTCACTTATGACTAACTTTGCACTTTTTGGTTTGGTTCCTCGTTGAATAAATTTCTTCACTATAGACCAATCAGACCAGCAAAACTGAAACCACTTGCTTGTAGAGCTGATTCTGACTCATAGCGACCCTATATCAGACCAGCAGTCTTACTTTAATGATTCCAACCAACTCAGAACACTTCAACTGTAACCCTGTAGGGTGGCATTTTTGGTCATCCAGCAGAAGTAGTTCCCTTAAGAGTGATTTCAGTGGTGATCCTTCAATATACTCTTTAAAGTAGAGACCCTTCAGTGAAGCCTCTATCCTTCCATCAGGGGCTGTACCTAGAACCAAGTTTGATGCTTGCAACAGAACAAAAGAAAGATGCCAGAGACTTGAGAATCTTTCGGTCAACCAGGTTATTGTTATTCCCCTCAGGATAGGAAGCAAAAGGAAACTTGTGTTTCTAATGCATTGTTTGACCTATGAAGACAGATACATCAAGCTGTTTATTTTTTCCAGTGATGCATGTTTAGTGTGTTATTAGTTGGTATGTATGAAAAAAAAAAGCATTGCTTCAAATAAGAGGATCAACCTATAATCAACTCCCCTCATGTTCCGAGTCAGTGTTTCTCAAGCCTGAAGCTTTCACGGTCCCCAGGATGAAGTAGATTTGATACTTAGAGGATATATTCATTGATTGCACTCAAAAATAGTCATATTGTATAGATCTACTATGTCTTAGGCACCATATTAGACAGTTTGCATGACTTATTTTTTAATCCACGAAACCCACAAATATAGTATTATTCCCACACATACACCCCACCTTTTGGAAACAGATGAGGAAACTGAGGCACAGAAGAATGAAGATAAAGCTGGTAGTCAATGGTGGGACTGGGATTGAAGTTCAGGGATATATAACTTCAAAACTCTGCTGTTGCCCTTGAGTTTTCTGCCCAAAGGGGTACAGAAGATGCCAGATCACCTGCTCCATGACCCAAAATGGAATATGTTTCTTTCTTGCAATTAGAATTTTAGAGCAGGGAGGCATAAAGACCATAATTATAGTCCACTGATGGTTAGAGGGACAATTCTAATTACAGTAAAACCCGTGAAAGCTGGAACCTGTGTAAGGTGGAAACCTGTCAGAGAAGGAAAATTCAAACATCTTCCACTAATAGAGAGTAATAGAAAAGTGGCAAGACTGCACCCTGTCAAAGGCGCAAAACTCTTGAGACCCGGAAAAGCAAGGCAGTCCCATCAAGTTTTGGCTCTTACAGGTTTCACTGTAGATGAAATTCAAGATGGCACTTAGTGCTATCTTTAATACCACCTTATAATGCCCACTAGCAAAGGGTCTCGAACTGTGATCTACAAAATGCCATGGTTCCTAGGCTAATCTCATGTCATATTCAAGATTTTTAAAAGCAGTTACTCAACAAATACTTGTTGAAAGTTTATACACTGTATCCTCAACACCTAGCTGGGTACTGAGGTAGGTACTGATGATACAGTGGTGAACAAAACAGAAGCAATTCCAGTCTTCGACGAGTTTGTAGTCTTGAAGAAGATGCAGCTATTATTCTAACTGATTATAAGTATAAAAAGAAAACGACAGTCATCATTGTGTCTGGCACAAATTCATGTTTTGCTTTTAAGATTTCCCCTGGCTGCCTCATTAAATCAGCACCCCTCTGCTGATTTATTCTGGCAAGGCATTTCTTTTTCAGCTGCAAATGGGAGGGATGATCTCTGGGGACTTCTGCCATGGTACCATGGTCTGCAAACTGAAGATATTTGAGAACCACTGACCTATAGCAAGACTCTTTGAGCATTGCATTAGAGAACAATTCAATTCCCTGTTTCTTTTTCTCAGGGTTCCTGTGTCTGTATGTAGACAATGTGAAGGCCAACGTCAGAAAGCAGTTTGCTTTAAAACTTACAAGGGAAAAATCAGTGTGGCCTTGCTTCAGAAAATGCAAAAATGACGTAAACTTACGTATTTTTATCTTGCACCCCTTATGTCAAATAAATCTTTATTTTCTAACAGTGCAGACGTCTTTCTCTCTTGAGGGAAATTATCTGTATATTAAGACTTCTACTCCTGGGGATAGTGAACTTGAAATCTTAATTAGGTTCATAAATCTTCATCCTAAAAGCCACATATATATTTTCTGCTAGAGTGAGGAGGTAAGTGTTTATTTCAAGAGACAAAAAAGTGCAGTCTGCTTGAGACAGAGCACCTGTGGTATTCACTATACATTTATGCTCCCCTCTTCTGTGTGAATGGCCGAAAGAGTCTTGTTGTTTGGCTCTGACGTCCAAATCTTTATATGAACTGAATTCATCATTTTGAGAGAAAGAAGATTAAAGGAATTTTATTGAAAAGAAAATGTTTGGCTCTGAAAACTGGAAACCAGGCATCTCCTATCAGCTTGCAGTCTCTCTCTCCCTCAAAAAAAAAAAAAAAAAAAATTATAGTTTGCTCCCAAATGCTATGGACTCCAGACCATCACCTACTTGAAAGGGGGCAAAGCAAAGAAGCTGGAAAAGGAAAAAAAAAAAATCCAACTTTTGTCAATGTATAGGCATTCAGCTCCCACTGTTCATTAACACACATATTGCTAATGCTTGGCAATGAAGCGAACACTTTTCTTGAGTGGGGTCGAAAAACTAATTATTCACCATATGGTGGTTGGCTCAGCAACAATTGCTGAAGCCGTGGAAGCAAAGGGAAGTTGGCCGAGAGATTTCTTTGGGCAGTTTGCACAGCTCCTACTCTCTTGACACATGCCATCCATGTGGCCTCTGGATAACAGATGGGCTGGGGCTGGGAACGGAGGGGAAAGCATGGCTGGGATCTGGTGGCAGCCCCTGTCTCTTTATCCTTCAGAATGACTTTGAGTCACATGGTATGCAAAAATAACAAGTAGGGGATTGTCCTCAGAGGATTTCCCTGCCTTCTTTTATAAAGCCACAGCGTAATTTTGACTGCCTTTTCGTATTTTGTTTATTAAAGGGATCAGGGTTTTAGATGAAAGAGATTACTTGGTTGTGGGTAGGGTCTGGCCTATGCCAATGACACTTGCTCATTGTCAGCAGGAAAAATGCTGGCAGTTTGATAAGGGATAAGAAAATAGAGGGTTTTTTAAATTAAAATTTAAATTACTCTCTATTTGTTCTTTTCCCATTTTGTAAATCACACATAGGCAGGTTTAGATAAGAGCTGGTTTAGATTCAGGATACTCAAACCTCCTGAAACAAGTTACTGTAGGGCTTTTTACATTTTATTTATTTATTTTTCCTTTCTAGAAGAAAGGCTGAGAATAATATGGAATTGTGCAGGCACAAATTTGGTGCTTTCTGTATTTTACATTGTTAAAAAAAAAAGAGGAGGAGGCTAAAGTTGCCAGTTAGAGGTTAACTGGACATTTATATGTATAAAACCACAGATTAGGCTAAAATTGTTCATACTTAGGAACTTAAATTTTAATTGAGTAGCTCATTGCAGTTTGGACACCGAAGTTAGAGTCCTGGGCAGGTACTTATGCTGCTGTTGTTATTTTTCAGTTATAGCCCAGGTACTCATAGTAAATATCAGACACTTCTTGGTCTTCATTTTGGAGCTTGACTCTCAAAGCTGACTCCCCACAGATAACTTCCCTGGATGCCAGCTATGGTGGCTCCTATCCAGGGAGATTTTAATAGGAAACTTGATTTTGAAATACAAGAATTATAGGTCTTTTTTTTTTTTTTTTAATTTTGAAAGTCTGTTATTGAAAATTTGGTCCCAGGACAACACAATAATGTTGAAAGAAGATGATTGGAATTTTTCAGCTTGTCTTGGATGTGTTGTTCTGAGTTTTCAGAGTCAGAACGTGGTTTACCTGTTACAGCTGCAAAAGGAAAACTGGTTTTTATTCTTCTTTATGTTTCTTCCTTGCTTCTGGGATTTATTTTTGGCTTTCAATAAGTTTAACTGTTTTGAAAATGAAGCTCTGTTTCTGAAGAATGAGCTTTACAGTTTCTAAAGAATGAGTTTTATAGTTCCTTGTGATGTCAATTAAAGTTCAGATACAATTCTGGTTTCTAGTAGCAATAGTAATAATAATGGCTGATAATTATTGCACACGTACTATGTGACAAGCACTTTATAAGAACTTTATGTATACTATCTCATGAAAAGACCTGGTGATCTGCTTCCATTAAGATTACAGCCAACAAAACCCTATGGAGCAGTTCTACTGTGTAACACATGGGGTCCGCATGAGTTGGAATCAACTTGGCGGCAACTAACAACAAGAAGAAATAATCACCACTACCTGTAAGTACACATATGGAGCCTCAGGCCCAAAGAGGGTAGGTAATTTGCATAAGGTCACAAAGCCAATAAAGGGTGGAGAAGCAATTTAAACCCAGGTTTGTCTGATTTCAAAGTCCATCATCTCAATCACTGTATTACTTCCTTCCTGAAGAAAAATGTGGTGACATTAGGACCCGTGGTAAAGAGATATGTTGTTGTAGTTGTCATCAAGTTGGCTCTGACTGATGCAACCCCATGTACAACAGACCAAAACGTTGCCCAGTCCTGTGTCCTCTTCATGATCTTCGGTATCCTCGAGTTCATTGTTGTGGCCACTATGTATTTTGAGTGCCTTCCAACTTAGGGGGCTCATCTTCCAGCACTATCTTGGACAGTATTCTGTGGTGATCCACAGAGTTTTCATTGGCTAATTTTTGTAAGTAGATCATGAGGCCTTTCTTCCTAGTCTGTCTTAGTCTAGAAGTTCCACTAAAACTCATCCATCATGAGTGACTTTGCTGGTATCTGAAGTACCAATGGCATAGCTTCCAGTGTCATAGCAGCACGCAAGCCACTGCAATGCAGCAAACTCATGGACATAATTTTGACTGTGAATTTTGACCTTGTCATAGATTTTCCCCTGGCCTAGGAGCTTCTCCACACAGTAACCCTGGGTCCAAAGATGTGCTCTGCTCCTGACACTGCTTTCTTGGTGATATGGGGTTCCCCTGTCTCTCTGCTTGCTTCTTTCTTTTATATCTCAAAAGAGATCTACTCAGGACACAACCAAATCTTGTGGATTGAGTCTTGCCGCATTAACATAACTGCCTCTAATCCTGCCTCATTAACATCATAGAGGTAGGATTTACAACACATAGGGAAATAACATCAGATGACAAAATGATGGACAATCAGACAATACTGGGAATCATGGCCTAGCCAAATTGACATACATTTTGGGGGACACAATTCAATCCAGAACACCTTGTATTTAGTAGATGTTAGCAGATGAATTGTTAGATGAATTTTGTAAGTTTTAAGTTCTATTTGAGAGTGAATGATGTGTAGAGCAAAGGCCTTTCCAGATGGTAGTGGGCAGGTCTGGTGGCAAGAAGCTAATCATACTTTCACTGAAGCATACCCAGCCGCACGTACCTTAGTGTCAGAGCAGTTGTTGCTGTGCCAAAGACTCAGTAGGAATGCGAGTGCTGGGGGTCTGTGGGGGTGATCACTAACCCACTCCCCTCCATCAAATTGTGAATTGATACAGTGCACCGTAATAAAATCAAAGCTTCAGTTTTACCAGTTAATGGTAAAGCTGGGCAAGAAAAGGTGGCAGTTTTACTAGGTTGCTTGCAGTATGGGAACTGGAAGCACCAGATGAGCCTACCCTGCTTGAGAGTAGGCATATAGAAAATAGGAGAGCAACAATGCATACATTCTGTTCCCTGCTATAGAGTACAGTGATCCCTAAATCTGATAACCTGGCCAGTCCCATCCTGGGGAGAGGAGTAAGCACGGGGTAGGAGATCCTGTCATTGACTGTCTTCTACATTTAAGCTTGTTATTGCTAGTTACCATTGAATTGGCTCTAACTCATGGCGACCCCATGTACAGAACAAAACATTGCTCAGTCCTGCACCATCTTCACAATCACTGGTATGCTTGAGCCAGTTGCTGGAGCCACAGTGTATTTTGAGTGCCTCCTAACCTAGGGAGCTCATCTTCCAGCACTGTATCGAATAATGTTCTGTTGTGATCCATAGGGTTTTTCATTGGCTAATATTCAGAAGCATATCACCAGTCCTTTTTTCCTAGTCTGTCTTAATCTGGAAGCTCCACTGAAATCTGTCCACCCTGAGTGACTCTTCTGGTGTTTGAAATGCCGGTGGTATAGCTTCCAGCATTGTAGTAACATTTTACCCCCATCATTAGGTATTTCTCATGCCAATAAATATTCTTTGGAGACTCTATAATATTGCATTACATGTACAATAATATCACTACTCTTCTTGAACAGTCTTAGTTTACGACAGAGGCAATAAAACGGAATTCTCATGTGAAATGGCTCATATGAGCAGGGTCACCTATGGTGGACAAGTTTCAGCATAGCTTCCAAACCAAGACAGACTAGGAAGGAAGGCCACACACAAGCCACCACAGTATGACAAACTGACATGAATAGATAAGGAAGACTTAGATAATTCTTACTAACATGGGAGTCAGGTAAGGACACAGAAGACTATCATTCAGATGGTGTTAGTGGTGAGGAATGAAGCCCTGTAGGGAGTTAGAACATAGACACAGCAAAATGGTGCAATTGGAAAGCAAATTGGAGGACTTAGGAACAGTAGTGACAGTGGATGAATGGCTGTGGTCCTTCCCCATGGAGTCATGCTTGTCTTGGCCAGCTTTCTAATAAAATGAGACCCATGTAGTGCTTCTATGTTCTGGGTCTGAGAATCCAGTCACTTAAGTTTAAAATTAATGGTTACAGATTAGCCAGACTTTGACACCAAGGGATTTGCTGAGACTAATGGGCCTAATCCCATTAAAACTCTTGTATACTCCTGGAAGCAATTCCTTTACCTCCAATGGAACTACCTCCTCATTCTTGAATTTAATACAGGAACAGCCTGTGAAATCAACAGCTACAACCTCTGTACATAGGTCCATCAGGAGTTGGATTGGCTTATTAAATTCTTTTAAACAGAGTACTAAAAGTAACTGATATTCATCCCAATTTAGCACTATAAATACAATAAAGAATGCTTTGCCATTAATATGAATGTGATGAAAGATATTATAAAATCACATGAGAGTTATTTGTTAATTATATTCCACAGCCAAAAAGTTGGTGGTTTGAACCCACCAGCTGCTCCATGGGAGAAAGACGTGGCAGTCTGCTTCTGTAAAGATTTACAGCCTTGGAAACTCTGTGGGGCAGTTCTATTGTTGTTGTTGGGTTCCATCTACCCTGCTTGGGAGTAGGCATATAGAAAATAGGAGAGCAACAATGCATACATTCTATTTTCTGCTTTAGAGTACAGTGATCCCTAAATCTGATAACCTGGCCAGTCCCACCCTGGGGAGAGGAGTAAGCACGGGGTAGGAGAGAGGACTGGTAAGATCCTGACATTCACTGTCTTCTACATTTAAGTTTGTTATTGCTAGTTGCCATCGAAATAGCTCTAACTCATACCGACTGGTGCTGTACCATCCTCACAATCCTTGCTATGCTTGAGTCCACTATTGCAGCCACTGTGTCAAGTACCAAGGATGAGAACATGGCAATCTATCTCATTGTGTTATACTTGCACTTTTGCTGTAAAAATTGAGAATAAGGAAGATCGAAGAAGAGTTGACGCCTTTGAATTACGGTGTGCCTGACCCAAGCCATGGTATTTTCAATTGCCTCATTGCATGTGAATGTTTGATGATGAATACAGCCAGAATGCTGCTTAGAAGCAAGGATTCATCTCATGTACTTTGGATATGTTATCAGGAGGGACTAGTCCCCTGATTAGGTTGCTAACCTGTTAGGATGTCAGCCTAGAACACTGGTGACCATTTAGTCACCATGAAATAGGTGTCTGCCCGAGAATGAGGCCAACAGAGAAAAATAGTGCCAAGGCATGGAGTGGAATCCTAATGACATCCTTTCTACACATCTGAATTCAGCCATTCTGAATCAAGATTCTCCTGAAATTTTCAGTGCAAAATAATGAACTCAATTTTTTTGCTTAAGCCCATTTGAGGTGGGTTTTGGTTGCTTTGCATGAACGAGTCCCATTTAATACAGTGGAGGACTGTTTTACACTCCATCTGAGGTGTTAGAAGAGTCTTTGAGGTTTATCTCGTTCCCCCCTCATCCAGAACGGGCTTCCCTCCTCAAAATTCATTCAATTCTTTCAACGATATAGTTGGCATACTCCCAGAACCCTCGTGGCACAATGGTTAGGAGCTCAGCTGCTAACCGAAGGTTGGTGTTTCAAATCCACCAGCCACTCCATGGGAGAAAGATTTGGCAATCTGCTTCTGTAAAGATTACAGCCTTGGAAACCCTATGGGGCAGTTCTACTCTGTGCTGTAGGGTTGCTATAACTAACTCCATGACAATGGCAGTGGGTTTTTTTGTTTGTTTGGGTTTTTTTTTTTTTTTTTGGTTTAGAGATAAATAGCCGCTGTTTTGAGAGATAACCCATTCTACTATTGCCCACCTGGATTTATTGGAAAGGTTATCTTTCTATCTAAAGAATTGAAATCTGTCATCTGGTCACTTCAATATATGGTCATAGTTCTGTCCTCTGGAGTAACATAAACTAGAGGTCCTTTCTCTTCAGATGTTTGAATATAGCTATGAATCATATCTTCTCCTCATCCAGTTTTACTTTCTTCAGACTAAATATCACCTCTCCCTTTAATACAGGGTTTCTCTAAGTGTGATCCACTGCTAAATTGCCAGATAAAATACAGGACACTCAATAAATTTAAATTTCAGATCAATAATGAACACTTTTTTAGTGTAAATGTGTCCCATGATATTTTTATTGTTGTTAGTTTCCATTGAGTTAGCTCCTATTCATGGTGACCCCATGTGCAACAGAATAAATTGTTGCGCTGTCTTGCACCATCTTCATAATCATTGATATGCTCAAGTCCATTATGGCAGCCATTGTGTATTTTAAGTGCCTTCCACACTAAGGGGTTCATCTTCCAGTGCTGTATCAGGCAATATTCTCTTGTGATTCATAGGGTTTTCACTGACCGATTGTCTGAATTAGATGGCCAGGTCTTTCTTCTTATCTTAGTCTTGAAGAGCAGCTGAAACTTGTCCACCATGAGTGATCCTGCTGGTATTTAAAATACTGGTGGCATAGCTTCCTGGATCACAGCAACAAGCAAGCCAACACAGTATGACAAAATGACAGATGGTGGTGGTGTACAGTGATAGCTGAGTATATAAATACATAGTTTATACATATGAAACTACATATTTATATATGTAAATATAGGATGTCCAGTTGAATGTGAATTTCAAATCAACAATGAATAATATTTTAGTATAACACATACACTATATATAGTATTTGTATATATTATGTGTTGTTGTTGTTAGGTGTTGTCAAGTTGATTTTAACTGATAGAAACCCCACGTGACAGAGAACTGCCCCATAGAGTTTTCTTGGCTGTAATCTTTATGGTTACCACGCATCTGTCAGTTTGTTGAAGTGTAGTGGCTTTTATGTTGCTGTGATACTAGAAGCTATGCCACTGGTATTTCAAATACCATCAGGGCCATCCATGGTGGACAGGTTTCAGCAGAGCTTCCAGACTAAGATAGACAAGGAGGAAGGACCTGGCAGTCTACTTCTGAAAAAACTGGCCAGTGAAAATCTTATGAATAGCAGTGGTACATTGTCTGATATAGTGCCAAAAGATGAGCGCCTCAGATTGGAAGGCACTCAAAACATGACTGGGGAAGAGCTGCCTCATCAAAGTAGAGTCGTCCTTAATGGTGTGGATGGAGTCAAGCTTTCAGGATCTTCATTTGCTGATGTGGCATGACTCAAAATGTGAAGAAACAGCTGCAAATATCCATTAACAATCAGAACGTAGAATGTACGAAGTATAAATCTAGGAAAATTGGAAATCATCAAAAATGCAATGGAGCAGATAAAGATCAGTATCCTAGGCATGGGTGAGCTGAAATATACTGGTATTGGCCATTTTGAATCAGACAATCATAATGGCCAACTATGTCAGGAACCACAAATTTAAGAGGAATGATGTCGTGTTCATTATCAAAAAGAACATTTCAAGATCTATCCTGAAGTACAAAGCTGTCAGTGATAGGATAATATCCATACACCTGCAAAGAAGACCCGTTAATGTGACTATCGTTCAAATTTATGCACCAACCACTAATGCCAACGATGAGGAAATCGAAGGTTTTTACCAACTTCTGCAGTCTGAATTTGATCAAATATGCAATGGAGAAGTAATGTTAGTTACTGGTGATTGGAATGCAAAAGTGGGAAACAAAGAAGAAGGATCAGTTGTTGGAAAATATGGCCTTGGTGACAGGAATGATGCCAGAAATTGCGTTATAGGATTTTGCAAGACCACCTACTTATTTATTGCAAATCCCTTTTTCAGCAACATAGATGGCAACTATACACTTGGACCTCACCAGATGGAAAATACAGAATCAAATTGACTACATATGTGGGAAGAGATGATGGAAAAGCTCAATATCATCTTTCAGAACAAGGCCAGGGGCCGACTACTGAACAGACCATTAATTGCTCATATGCGAATTTAAGTTGAAGCTGAAGAAAATTAAAACAAGTCCACGAAAACCAATATACAATCTTGGGTATATCCCACTTGAATTTGGAGATCATCTCAAGAATATATTTGATGCATTGAACCCTAAGGATCAAAGGCTATATGAGTTGTGGGGTGACATCAAGGACATCATATATGATGAATGCAAAAGATCATTAAACAGACAAGAAAGAAAGAAAATAACAAAATGAATATCAGAAGAGACTCTGAAACTTGCTCTTGAACATAGAGTGGCTAAAGTGAATGGAAGAAATGATGAAGTAAAAGAGTTGAACAGAGGATTTCAAAGGGCGACTCGAGAAGACAAAGTAAAGTATTGTAATGACATGTGTAAGGACCTGGCGTTAGAAAACCAAAAGGGACAAACATCCTTGGCATTTCTCAAGCTGAAAGAACTTAAAAAAAAAATTCAAGCCTCTGGGTTGCAATTCTGAAGGATTACATGGGCAAAATATTGAACAACCCAGGAAGCATCAAAAGCACATGGAAGGAATACACAGAGTCACTGTACCGAAAAGAATTGGTGGACATTCAACCATTTCAGGAAGTAACATATGATCAAGAACTGATGTTACTGAAGGAAGAAGTCCAAGCTGCCCTGAAGACATTGGTGAAAAACAAGGCTTCAGGAACTGATGGAGTATCAATTGAGATGTTTCAACAAATGGATGAAGCACTGGAGGTGCTCACTTATTTATGTCAAGAAATTTGGAAGACAGCTAGGTAGCCAACCGACTGGAAGAGATCCATATTTGTGCCCATTCCAAAGAATGGTGATTCAACACGATGTGGAAATTATTGAACAATATCATTAATATCACAGACAAGTAAAATTTTGCTGCAGATCATTCAAAAGGGGTTGCAGCAGTACATAGACAGGGAGTTGCCAGAAATTCCAGTCAGATTCAGAAGAGGACATGAAACGAAATGAGGGATATTATTGCTGATGTTAAATGAATCTTGGCTGAAAGCAGAAAATACCAGAAAGATGATTACCTATGTTTTATTAACTATGCAAAGGCATTTGACTGTGTGGATCATAACAAATTATGGATAATATTGCGAAGAACAGGAATTCCAAAGCACTTAATTGTACTCATGAGGAACCTGTATGTAAACCAAGAGGCAGTCGTTCGAACAGAACAACAGGATACTGCATGGTTTAAAATCAGGAAAGGTGTGTGTCCGGGTTATATCCTTTCACCATGCTGATTCAGTCTGTATGCTGAGCAAATAATCCGAGAAGCTGGACTCTGAAGAAGAACACGGCATCAGGCTCGGTGGAAGACTCATAACAACCTGTGATATGCAGATGACACAACCTTGCTTGCTGAAAGTGAAGAGGACTTGAAACGCTTAATGATAAAGATCAAAGACAACAGTCTTCAGTGTGGATTACACCTTAACATAAAGAAAATAAAAATCTTCACAACTGGACCAGTAAGCAACATCCTGATAAATGGAGAAAAGATTGAAGTTGTCGAGGATTTGATTTTACTTGGATCTACAATCAATGCCCATGGAAGCAGCAGTCAGGAAATCAAACCACATATTGCATTGGGCAAATCTGCTGCAAAAGACCTCTTTAAAGTGTTCAAAAGCGAAGCTATCACTTTGATGACTAAGGTGTGCTTGACTCAAGCCATAGTGTTTTCAGTTGCCTCAGATGCATAGGAAAGCTGGACAATGAATAAAGAAGACTGAAGAAGAATTCATCCCTTTGAATTGTGGTGTTGGTGAAGAATATTGAATATACCATGGACTGCCAGAAGAACAAACAAGTTTGTCTTGGATGAAGTATAGCCAGAGTGCTCCTTGGAATTGAGGATGGAGAGACTTTATCTCATGTACTTTGGACATGTTATCCGGAGGGACCAGTCCCTGGAGAAGGACGTCATGCTTCATAAGGTAGAGGATTAGCAAAAAAGAGGAAGTCCCTCATCGAGATGGATTGACACAGTGGCTGCAACAATGGACTCAATCATAGCAACCATTGTGAGGATGATGTAAGACTGGGCAGTGTTTCATTCTGTTGTACATAAGGTTGCTATATATCGGACCCGACTCTAGGAAACCTAATAACACAAACGATAATCTTTATGGAAGTAAATTGCCAGGTCTTTCTCCCTCAGAGTTGCTGGGTGGGTTTGAACCACCAACGTTTTGGTGAGCAGCTGAACGCTTAACTGTTTTCACCTCTAGGGCTCTTTATATGCTATATGTAGATATACAGTATGTCTAAAGTACTATATGTGGTGTACGTATTATATAATAAAAACAACAGCAACAACAAAAAACCCTAAAGCCGTTGCTTTCGAGTCAATTCCAAAACACTATAGTACAAAGTAGAACTGTCCTAGAGCGTTTCCAAGGCTATAATCTTTATGGAAGCTGACTGGCACATCTTTCTCCTGGGGAGTGGCTGGTGGGTTCAAACCACCAACATCTAGGTTAACAGCCGAGTGGTTAACTACTGGGACACCAGGGTCTTTATCTATTATATACTTAAACAGTATTCATTGTTGATCTGAAATTCACTTTCAGCTGGGCATCCTGTAGTTTTACTGTATAAGTATGGCAACTCTGTCCACAGATCACCTGAATCAGAATAACCTGGGGACTCTCTACCTCAGAGATCCTGACTCAGATGTACATTTATTCACTAAACATTGAAAACTACTTCTTTCACTGTATCTCACACTGCTACTTATTTTACTTTGGGCACACTCTTGTTAATTATATTCCAAATTTTTGAAAGAAATCTCAAGATAGCTGGCAAAGTGGCGCTCTAGGCAGAAGCACCACGCCATCGTTCCACAGAAAAGATCTGAAAAACTAAGCTGAACAGAGAAAACAACAATCCTGAAACCCTAAAACATCAAATGAAGAGATAAAGAACTCAGCCAAGCACCAACTGGAGTGAGAAAACTAACAGAGAACGGAGAGCAAGGAGATATTTATGCAGAGGTCCCCTATTAGCTAATGCAGTGCGAATCTGCCATCTTGGACTCCTATCAGAGACCAGCAAATAGGGTACGAGAAAGCAGCTTCACGGAGCTTCCAGTGGGAGACAAAACAA
>NW_004443963.1:4424710-4425963 GCF_000243295.1 Trichechus manatus latirostris | reverse complement strand
TCTGGGTTGCTGGGCTGGTGGGATCCCGGGGCTTTTGTTTGTTTGTTTGTTTTGAATTGTTTGTTTTCTTTTCCTTTTCTTGAGTTGGGAGCCCATTCTGGCCAGGCGATGCTGTGTGGCTTGGAACCTACCCCCTCAGCTTGCACAGATGTGCAGAGGGATCCTTGAGGGCATTTCTTTATTCACTGTTTGTTTGTTTGTTTTCTGTTTTTTGGGGGCTTTTCTTGTTCTTTTTTAAAAAATTTGTTTTGTTTTCTTTTCCCTCTTTCCCTTTTTGTCTTTCTTCATTACTCAGTTTCTCATCTCTCTATATCGTCTTTCTCTTTCTGTTCCCTGAATACCTGGTTTTGTATACCTGTACGCCTTCTAGCCAGGCTGTACTGCAACACCTGAGAACAACTACCCCAGACCTGATATCCACACCGGTGGGATCCCTGGGAACTTTGCTGTTCTTTTCCCTTTCCGATTTTTATTTATTCATTCTTTTCTATTTTTTTCTTCTTCTTCCCCTTTTTGTTTTTCTCCATTTCATAGTCTCTCATCTCTTCACTCCAAGGGCAAGCTCCCCTAGCATTCTTTTTTGTTTGTTTGTATGTTTTTGGCTCCTGTTCCTTTCTCCTCTCTCCCATATCCATCTTAGCTCCACACATAACAATCTCCCTGCTACTTCCTGCCTACCTGCACTGTGCGCTTAACATCACACCACCAAGCAGCACAGGCACGACCTACTGGAACCTGCCCTGCACTGATTACTGACCTGCCCTGGTGGCTGTAGTAAGTGCCACAGACAACCCGTCCCAGTAACTCCTCTTCAGCTAGACCTGCCCTGCTGTACCATATCTGAGTGACTGACCCTGCCAATTGGAGAAGGAGGCGAAAAGTATTGTGCACACAGATGAGCAGACAACAAAGAACACACAGCCTGACTGCTCAGACATAGCCAAATTAAAAAAAAAGTGGCAAAACAAACAAATCTACCATCAATAAACGAGAAAAATAACTACTGAATGCACCGAAGACAGCAAAAAATATCAAAACATTTAGAAAAACAGGACAGGATGGTTCCAGTAGGCATCCAAAATAAAACACCAGATGACTTTCCAGTGGAAGAAAAGGAACTAGAACTACCTGATAGGGAATTCAAATCTCTAATACTCAGAATTATCCAAGAGTTGAAGCAAAAAGCAGACAAAAATGAGGAAAAAATAGACAAATTCATAGAAAATGCAGGCAAAAAATTGGAAGAATTCAGG
>NW_004443963.1:4389872-4419468 GCF_000243295.1 Trichechus manatus latirostris | reverse complement strand
TGTAGAACAAAATTCTAACTCACAAAAAAAGACCAGATTTACTGGCCTAAAGGAGACTGGAGAAACCCCGGGAGTATGGCCCCTAGACACCCTTTTAGCTCAGTGGTGAAGTCATTTCCGAGCTTCACTGTTCAGCCGGGGAGTGGACAGCCCCATAAAACCAAATGGGACTAATGAGGTGCAGAAGTCCAGGGACAAGGGCCAGAAGGCAGAAGGGGACAGGAAAGCTGGTGATAGGGAACCCGAGGTTGAGTAAGGATAGTGTTGATGTGTTGTGAGGTTGTTATCCTTGTCATAGGGCAACATGTGTACTAAGTGTTAAATGAGAAAATATTTTGTTCTGTAAACCTTCATCTAAAGTGAGAATAGCAGCACAATTGGAAGAGCGTAGTCAATGTCACTGAACTGTGCATGTATACATTTTTGAAATGGTGTATCTTTGGCTATGTATATTTTAACCAAAACACAAAAGGTTGAGAAGGGAGAGGGTTGACATGTTTTGGGGTTGTTAACCAATGTCATAAAACAATATGTGTACTCCTGTTTCATGAGAAACTATTTGTTCTGTAAGCCTTCACTTGAAGTACAATAAAAAAAAAAAATCTCAAGCAATATTAAGGTTCTTTGGCATTTTGTAAACATTTTTGAGTTGTGTTTATATGTCAGAACTAGGCAGGAAACAAGAATACCAAGAGCCATGCCTTACGGAGTGTACTATCTAGCAGAGTAGAACATAAACAAACAAATATATAATAACAATTTTAGGCATTGATAAGCCCTATGAGGAAAAATTAATCAGGGTAAAGTGAGGGCAATGAGATTGAGAGATGTCGTTTTAGATAAGGTGATTGTGGACAACCTCTCTGAGGAGGTGATATTTGAGCAGAGCCTGAAGGAAGTGAGGGGCTGAGCCAATGTCAAGGTCTGGGGAAATAGCATTCTAAGGAGAGGTAACAGCAAAGGTATGAAACCTGGGTAGGAATAAGCTTGGTGTGTTCAAGAAGCAGGAAGAAGACCACTGTGGCTGGAGTAGAGTCAGAAGAGTGGAGAGTGGTATCATAGGTAGGTAGAAAGGTAGGAAGGGGCTAGATCATGTAAGGCCTTCTGGCCATGATAAGAAATTATGGTTTTTCTATAAGGCCAGTGGGTACTCATCGAAAGGTTTGAGCCGGTAAGCGACAAGATCTGATTGAACTTTCAAAAGGATCCCTCTGGTGGCTCTATGGAGAATAGATCAAGGAGCATAAGAGTGGACATGGGACCCTGGTTGTCAGGCTATTGCAGAGGTTCTGGTTCTCACCTTTCACAACCTGTTCTTGTCCTGCTAAGCTTCTTCCAGTTCTTTCAAGAGCACCATAGAATGATGGTGAAAGAGCATAGGCTGTGCAGCCAAATGACCTGGATTTGAGTCCTGACTCTGGCAATTACTATCTGTATGATATTGGGCAAGGTTTTTAGCCGCCCTGGGCCTTGTTTTCTTAATTTAGAAAATGAAGGCAATAATTGTACCTATCTCATCATGTTGTTGTTGGGAACTGAATTAATTAACACAAGTAAAGTGCTTTGAACAGTTCCTGGATATCATGAGTGTCCAAATAAATATTAGATGTTATTATTCTTTTTATTGAACATTGTATGTTCTTTCTTGCCTTAGGACTCTATTGTCCATTTCACCGTGTTTATCAGGCCAATTTCTACTCATTTTTCGTCCTTTAATCTAAGTTGTCATAGGCAGCCCTTCCTGCCTACAAACTCTTGATCTTTTCCCAAGTGCACAACACTTGCCTTAAAAGACCTCTTATCACTATATTGTGATGGCTTATTTGGTTGTTTATTAACATGGAAACTCCTTTGGGTAGGGTTCACATCTTTCTTATTCACTACTATGTCCCCACCTTTTAGAATAGTGCCTAAGCACAGCATATTCCTATCCATCAATAAATGCCAGATGACTCAGCAGTAAACCCTGGAGCTGCCAACACTGTGTGCTTATAGAGAAGGGCATGACGTACAAGTGGATAATGAAAAACAAATTCTTATTCTTTTAGATATATAAAAGGATGAAATTATTTCCTGGGTTAGGAAATTCACATACATGAATAGATGCCGTATCAGCTATTGCTACACAACAAACTGCACCAAATCTCAGTGGATTAAAACGATAAACATTTATTTTTGCTTATGTGTCTGTAGATCAGTTGAGCATTTCTTCAGGTGTTAGCTAGGCTGACTCCCGGGTCTGTGGTCAGCTGAAAAACAGGTAGATAGCTCTGCTTATCTTGGATGGGTTCTCTCACATTTTTGTGGGTTGGCTGGCTAAAGGCTTATCTAGGATAGCCTCAGCTGGGACAATGAGGCTTTTCTCCATGGTGTTTCTCATCTTCCAGCAGGCTAGCCTAGGTTTTTTCTCATGGTAGTGGCAGAGTTCCAAGAGAAGGAGAGAGAATGGAAGTGCACGAGATCTGTTGGATCTAGGCTCAGATTGGCATACTGTCACTTCTGCCACCTTCTATTTGACAAAACGAGTCTCAAGTCCAGCCAAGATTAAGGGGTGGGGACGTAGACTGTACCTTGAGATGAGGCAAAGTCACATTGCAAAGGGTGTGGCTATAGGAAGGGGTGGAGACTTGGGTCCATTTTTTGCATTCTACTACCACAGATGGCAAGAGACCCATGCCCAGAGGACAATTGCCAAGTGTCTGCTAAAGAACACACTTTTGGTCATTGAAGTTCCGCAAGAACCCTGTTCCAAAACAGCTTCAACATCATGTCATGACCTTCAGCTGTGGTCCTGCAAGACCCAGCCTTCTTGTCCAGAATACTGGCTGTTCTCTTGGCCATATTTGCTACCTTCTGAATGGAAAAGTTGCTAAATGCTGTAGTCTGGGCAGATGCATGTAATGACAGATGTGAGAGAGAACCTGAGCTTAAGGAGACACATGTATTTTGAGCTAAATAAGTATATCTCAGTGAAAAGAACTCCAGTTGCATGCCTGACCTGAGCAGCATGAGGCCACGGGGCTTGAGGTATGTAAGCATCAGATGCCTTTAATGCTGCCATTCTTGCTTTGCCACAAGAGTGTCGCTCAAAAGGGGAGTCCCTCCCTCTGCCTGTGAATAAGGCCTGCCTGCCAACCCCAGTTCCAGCTGTGAACATGTAATCAGCTCTTCTATGGCCCCAAAAGGGTAGGCCTAGAGGCCTAAATTTAATTTTCATGCATATTTGTCTTCTTCTTCTTCTACTTAATGCAGACACTACTTTGTCGCCAGCACGGGAGTCAACCATTTTGTTTCAATAATTGCTCGATGTTAACCCCAAACTACAGGGAGCTCCGTCTTTCAGAAAGCACATTTTGGTTAATTTTCAGTTAACCAAATTATGTCTTCCTTCAACACTTCCTTCAGGGTTTCAGCAGTGATTTCTGTAAACATTTTCTTCATTTTAAAGCAGTTCACCACCAATGTCAGGTTTATTATCTTTCACGCTGGGTCGGTTGGAATGAGCAAAGAAAGCAGGAGCTCTGCAGTCCCACAGATCATCTGCCGCTGCTGTTTTTCTTCCAAATAATTCTCTATTCATCTTGCCACAATCAGCTGGTACTGGAGTGGCTGTAATAACCCAAGTAGAGGTTTGCAACCATAATAGGGATGAGGGGACAGAGAAAAATGAACACTTCTAAAACAAAGATCTTATTTTTATGGAAATGAATAGAAACTCTGAAGTAAGGAGGAGACATATGGAAAAGCATAAAATATGAACAGAACGTTTTAAAATAGAAGGTCCTCAGAAATGCTCCATATGGCCCGCAGTATTGAAGGTAACAGAAAACAGTTCCTGTTGCAGCTGCAAGTTGTCATTCCTGGGGTTCAGGACTCAGTTCACAATACTGTACTTTCTAACTCATCTTGAAGAATGCTTCCTTTGTTGAACTCCTGTGTCTAATCCTTTTAGGGTTAGAGGGAGAATAAAATGAATAACTTATTAATTAAGATGAGCAATTTTAATTCATTGTATTTCATTCTTAATGAAGTGATAAATTACTCATAAGTTATCATCATCTCTTCTCTTCTACTGAGTCAATAGTTATGAAAACTTAATGCAGTTTTAGAACGTATTTAGCGTTGATGGGCTCTAAATATTACAGCATAGTAGTATTGCAGTGCTTGTAATTGAAACATCAATCTAAAAATGATACAGGACATTAAAATGACATCCCTTAAAAGCGCAGTTGAAATACACATCTAATGTTATTCAACAACTGCTATATAAAAAATCGAACAAACAGTTACACATTTTAGAGAGGATTTTCTGATTTTTTGCTGTAGTACTGAAAAGAACTCAGGAAAATCCATGTGAACACCAAATCAGTTCTCTTAGTTAGGACTTTTTATAGATAAAATCAGCCAGTGAAAACCTTATGGCTCAGAATGGGCAAGTCTGCAGTGGAACATGGGGATGGCGCAGGAACGAGCAGTGTTTGATTCCGTTGTGCATGGGATCGCCATGACTCGATGGCAGCTAACAACCACAGATAAAATGCATCTCAATATACTTTTTCACCTGTAGACAATGAAGATATTATTTAATTCACCAAATATGGAGCTAAGTCACGTTGGCTGGCCATAATATATTATATGCCAGATTTATGAAAGGAGAGTGCTTCTTTTTAATATCCTGAGCTGGGTGTCTACCAGCTGGTTTTGCTTTTTCTTGACTTTTCCTCTTAAATTTGAATTCTGAAAATGCAATAGAAATGTCACAGGGAAGAGAGGAATATATGCCCCACAAAAATAAATGAATCTATTTTTCGTATATTCAATAGCACCTCTACTTTTCTAAATGGCAACGTGTCCTACGCTTTTAATATTTTGTGATCTGTTCTGAACAGGGTTTCCTTTTCTTTATTAAGGCATCTTGAGTTTTCTACTTAGCATCAAAAGCAGAGAAATCTCATTCTTTGGGGCTCCAAGGGAATATCTGTCAGATTTTATAAATCCAACTGCTTCATCTACAGCATTTTTCAGGTTATAAATCTTTTGGTTTCCTTTTAAATTAATTTGCAGAAATTTACAAAAAGCATTGGCCATTTTAATATTTGCACTGCTCTTACAGTGATCATTTAAGTTGCTTTTTTAATATCTGGATTTTTTTTTTTTTAAGTAATTGAAGCCTAATCATCTAGAATCTAATTCTGGATCTGCAACTGTACTCTCATGGAAAATGTTAAGGCGATGAAAACAAAAAGCAAATTCAGCAACCCCCTACTAAAAATTCTCTAAGAACAATGATTCTTAATCTGGGGGTTCATGGGTGGGTTTCAAGGGCTTTGGGAACACCCTGGAATTCATTTCATATGAATGTGCATAATGTGAAATTTTCCAGACATTTCTAAGGGAGTTTATAACCTAATTCATAAAGATGGAAAATAGCAGGATGGGGTAGTGGAAAGTGTCACGTCTCTTGCTCCTATTGCCTAAAAGATGAGCCCAATTTTCCCTGGCCATGGAGTAACCCTTCCAAGGCATAGCCACAATTTATTTTCAAATGACTTTCCCTTTTTGCATGTTGTAAAAAATATATACGCCGCTACATTTGCCAGTTCAACATTTTTTACATGTACAATTCAGTGACACCAATTACACTAATCATGTTGCGCAACCACCAGCAGTATCCATTGCCAAGTTTTCCATCACCATAAACAGATACTCAGTGTTTCTTAAATAATGACTCCCTCTTTCCCCCTCTCTCTTGCCCCTGGTAACCACTAATAAACTTTGGTCTCTATGCATTTGCCTATTCTAGATATTTCACATAAGTGGGATCATACAGTATTTGTCCTTTTGTGATAGACTAGTTTTATTCAACATAATTTTTTCAAAGTTCCCCTTTTATTGACAGTGAGTATCGAGTCTCAGTCTGCTTTCTTTAAGTTTGTAAACTCTACCAGGACTATAGCCATGCTATTGTATCAACACTGTTTTCTTCATTTTATTTTGTCTGCACAGTCTTGACCAACTAATTTCATTTTTCCTGTCACTCAAATTGTTTTTTTTCTTTTTTGGTTGAATTGACTGAATGTTTTGGCTTTGTGTAGACACAGCCACACTGTAAGTTGGCCCCTAATTCAATAATTCACCATGAAGACTGGTTTTCATCCTCAGTGTGTTGAACAGGCATCTAATCAACCATTAATTCCCTTTTTGTTTGATGAACATAATAACTATTTCGGTCTTTCTTTCTGATGGGAAACAGTGGCAGAGAGGGTTAGGGGCTACCCAAAGTTAGAAGGGAGACTAAAGGTAGAATTCAGCTTCAAAATTCACTATAGCGTTCAGGAGCGACGGAGTGGAAAAGATCAGAATTTGGGAAAAGAGAAGGAAGTAATTAATGGATACGTACTATGAGGTGTCAGGCCATTCGAGCCTACAAGATTGGGTTATAGTCCTCCTTCTACCAATGTAAGAGCTGGGCAACTTGGGACAAATCCCATAACTTCTCTATTTCTTCATCATCTTCAAAGTGGGACAAATAGAGTGGAACTGAGCAATATTTTATAAACAAGTAGGAGACATGCAATTATGCATGATTATTACCTGGGGCCTAGTCATTATCCCTCTTGTCTCCTGAATTCATTAAGAGATGGTAATAAATTTTGCCATATTTATGAGGATGAAAGCAGTCTGCATAATGTATCAAATTTCTTTTTAATAAGCACTCCACGTATTTAACAGAAATGGTAGATGAGCCTAGTAGCATTCTCATGAATTCAGTTATTTGTGGTGGCGAGAAGGCCACTTTCGACTTATAAAGAAATGCAGTTTCAGTTAATGTACACACAGTACATTAAAATAACTGAGCAACTAGTTTTATTACTCTTCTTTTGATTAGACATCACAGAAATCAATCTGAGGTATATTGGTCAAAATGGGGGGCAGCAGCTTATATATCCAAATTATAGGGAATCTAGGGAGAGTAGAGCTTTAGGGAGGATCTGAGCCAGCGTCCTGAGAGCCCCTAGGACTGTCCATTTTGTGCCTCTAATTCTTCCTGCATGTCATCTTCATTTCCTCAGAGTAGCCACTTCGATGAAGGTTAGAAATGTGGTCCCCAGTAGCTCCCCAGCTCATACTTGACAGCATAGCCACCAGAAAGGAACTGAGGTATGGTCTCTTGGATCCCAAGAACAGAAATTCATTGGAAGGAGTCTGATTGTCCAAGCCTGGGTCAGTTGTACAATTCTGGATCAATCAACTGTGAACAGGGAGCAGCGTACCATCTTGGATGGTTTACCCACTGCAGCTAAAGAAGAGAAGAGTCTAAGAATAAGAAAGTGCTCATTTAAACCACTTAGAGTCATAGGATCACTGGCATGAAGAAGTGTGTGTGTGTGTTTGTGTGTGTGTGTCTGAGCAGACAGAATAAGACATGATTGCAATATACATTTAAGAAAGCATTGCCAACACGAGATTTTCTAAGAAATTGTTTAAATACTTAGAATGATTTTTTGTATGTTAATGCATGTGTTTAACAAATACTTATTGCACACGCACCAAATGCAACATGCTAGGCACTGAGCTGGATTCAAAAAATTATAACTATTCAGACTCTTCCCTCAAATAATCTGCAACCTAATTAAAGAAAGAAATAAACAAATAAAAAACAGGCACCTAAGACATTCAATTACAGTGCAGTCATTGTTGCTCCGATGTTGAATCCTGCCTTCACGTACGTAAGAATTTCTTTCCGTTAACAGAAAATTTGTAAGTCAAGAGTTGGATCCTGTTTTATTTTTGAAGTTACTGTTGATGTACGAATGTTTATCAGAGAGCTACAATGGTGGCTAGACATACCTAGTCTTTGTCCTCATGGAGTTTGTAGTGTTTTTTAAAGACAAGATAATCCAATAAGCAATTCCCAGTGTTGAGTGTTATGATGAAGCAAGTCCAAGGAGCTATAAGAACATACAACAGGAGGATTTAAGTAGTCTAGAGATTAGGGAAAAAAAAAAAAAAAAAAACCTGTGTGGAGAACTGAAGGATCAATAGAAATTGGTCAGAGAAAGAGGGGCTGTGGAAAATATTCCAGATAAAAAGAAAATGTCTGAATTTCAAGTGAGAGTATAATGTCTGTCTGTCTTGTTCTTTCTTTCTCTCTCTCTTCCCCTCTGCTAAGACAGTAAGGCCAGGATGGAGGGAGCTGTAAGAGATACATGCTTATTCACTAACCTGTCTCCTGCTCATACTTTTTTTTTTTTAAACAGATCTGTTAAATAGAAATATATTTTAATGGTTTAACTTTTTTTAAGATGACGTTTAATAACCAGAACCCCATATCACTAATATTGAACATGGCACTGATTCTAATCAAGATTGCCAAGTAAAAGACGATCTTGTTATCTGCTCTTAGATTTAGTGCTAAATGCATTTTGTAGACAGGTGAACGTGACACCATTTAGCTCCATTAAATTCTGACATCACATTTCTGTTCCTTTGCATAGCCTTTAACCAAAAGCAAGTGTTGTCAGTAAACCCAGGCTTTTCTGTTCTCTTATGCCTATTGTACTCATGGTCTAAATCTTACTGATCGAATTTTATGGACTTGTTGGTCTTTACCATTAAGAAGACCATTCAAGACGCTAAGATGTTAAATTATGTGATTTCTCTTTTCAGTGTAGGACATTACGCCTGTTAGAAGGAGATGCCATTTGGTCTAATGATTACACGTTATTAAATTAATACTTTAATTGGGTTGCCTCTCTATTCAAACCCCCTGTGGCCTCGAGGTATATTCCTTAAGCTCCTGTCCCTTACCAAA
The DNA here is from genome assembly GCF_000243295.1 of Trichechus manatus latirostris. Lineage (NCBI taxonomy): Eukaryota > Metazoa > Chordata > Mammalia > Sirenia > Trichechidae > Trichechus > Trichechus manatus. The sequence continues at coordinate 4,410,653 of NW_004443963.1, read as the reverse complement.
ATGTCTGCTGCTGCTTCAAAGACCTGAAAGGGTATTTGTTTAAAGAGGGGATCATCACTCAAGATCATTTGCCTTGTTGGTGTCAGCTGTCAGCCTAATACATTTATTTGGACAACAGTAGGTTCTGACAGAACTTATAAAGTTCTCTTTCTCAGTTGTGAAATATGATGGATGTGCCATACCAGCGACCTTTACACAAGGCCACATGTTAATATTCAGGACCTCCCTTTTGTTGGCCTTGAACAATGGCTGTCATTAAGGAAGCTTGGTTTGCCAATATGCCCTCTGTTAGGATGCTGGACTACTCCTGATTGGTCACCAGGAAGTATCATGTGCCTTTGATGGAAATGACATGGAAGATGTATGGTCAAAGTGCTGTGCTCAGCACACTGCTGTGCAGAGGAGAAAACCACTCTGACCCAAATAGCCCTGCACTCAAACAATGTCGCACCAACCAAAGACAACATATTGGGAAGAAAAATGCTTGTAAACTGCATGTGTTAGAAGATGTATTGGCCAGACGGCCATAGGGCAATCTTTGAACTATTGAAATCTTTAGAAATATTGTTTGGTTCTGAAACAATACTTACAAACCTAATTAATCAAGCATAGATGGTTTAGTTTCAGGCTTTCCACAGTGTGTTGCTTTAATGCAAGAATAGAATCTGTCGAGTTCTTTTTGCTGTTTCACATAGGCACGCAAAAACTCAGCATGGGCATTCATGTTCATACAAGTTGAACCCCTAAATTTCAAAATAATATCTACATAGCTCTCTGGTGATCCTTTCAACAAAGGCTGGGGTTGGGGGTAGCTCAGATTCCTTTTTCAATTGTGTCTGATTCTATGTGTGACTTTTTTTTTCCTATCCTTAATTTTATTCATGGATTCACAGAATCATTAAGAAAGATTATCATTTCTGTTGAGTTCTCCTTAGCTTGAGGGGAAAACAGTTTTGCTTATTTGTTATAGAATAAATATAATAAAGGACCGCTTTCCTGACTGTGTGCTATTGAATAATGTGATAAAAAATGTTCACATCTACAACCTTGTTTTCCAATCTTAGTTTCACATTTTTAAAGGGTCATTGAGAAACTGGTAAGAGTACACCCTCAAAGGGGAGGAAGGGCTTGGAAACCATTTCATATAAGAAGACTAGGGTGCCATATGGAGTGATACCATAGGCAGGTAGCAAGCTGTGGTTGAAATAAGCTAATCATTTAGATCAAAGAATCATCCAAGTACTTAATTGCATGCAAAATAGTGCTTGACCAGAGTTTTAGCAAGATGTGAAATATTACACTAGGCCATGACAGTTGAATTGTTCCAGTACAATCCCTGAAGGTCAACTCTTGGTTATTCATTTAGAGGCAGATTATCAACTTTGTGGATTATCCTCATGGTCCCTAATGTTTCATCCAGGGCTGTGTCCTCCAGCTGATTAGAATACAAGGTGCAGGAGAAAGGCAAGAGGCTGAAACTCAAGCCATAATTATATTGCTTGTAAGCAATTCAGGTTAAAGATTTGGTAAGAAGAGAGATGATACTCAAGCTTGTAAATTATCAAGAAAATACAAATTAAAACCACAATACAGTATTGTTTTATACCCACCTAAATGGCAAAAAACAAAAAATAAGTTAGGCAATATCAAGTGTTGGCAAGCATGAGGGGCAATAGGAAGCTTTGTACACTGCTGGTGGTAGTATAAATTGGTATAAACACTTTGGAAACAATGAATATTATATGTTAAGGTTGAAGATATGCATAGCCTATGACTTGGCATTCCACTCCTAGAGAAACTAGGGCACATATGCACCAGAAGTCCTGTCAAGGATCTTGATAGCAACCTTGTTTGTAATACTAAAAACAAAAACCAACTGGATTGACTCATATGCCTATCAATAGGAGAATGAATGAATAAATTGTGGATATTCATATAATGAAATTGGATGGGTCCATGGCTGTTTATTTTATTTAAACTGTACGAATATGTCATCTATACTCTTTTGTATATATGATATTAAATTGTGATATATGAAATTGCCTATATTGGATCACTTTTGACATACAAAACAGCAATTCCATATGGTTCGGTGTAACCTTTCAAAAATAAATAAATGAAAGTAATTAAAAACGTGTTTAGTGTAGTAAAAAACATCTCAAGACTTACAGAATTATTAGGGCTGGAGATTTTAGAGATTATTTAAATTCTTCTATAGGTGGGGAAACCAAGGCCTAGGGACATTTGGTGATTCCACTAAAAACTAATGCCCTGATTCTTAGACTAATGCTCTTTAAATTATATCTCAAGTTTGAAATGATTCGTAGGCTAGCCCAGAAGTTTAAAAACCAAACATCCCAATATACATCTGTGATCCTGGGCTGAAGATTTCTCCTATTTTAGTATAATTGAGTAAGGTTGATGGTATCATGGGAAAGGGGTGGTGTCATGGGAGGAGCCTGAAGTACATCTGAATGCCCTGCAGTTACCTGTAGTTTCCTCCTGATGCATGGTGAGAGGATGACTCCCTGTGTCCATTTACTAGGGAAAAGGGGATGGGGTGCCTGAGTGATCGAGGAAAAAGGAACATAACCCCCTCCCCAGAATATAGGGACAGACACTTCTCCGACTTTGCAGAGTACCAAAGACATGACAAGTATGTGTGCCTCTTGTGTCCACTTCATTCTTCCATATCCATGGAAATATCAATAATTGCCCATGAACCTAAACACAGCCCTGGAACTCTTATTATCAGTGAGGCTTTAGGCAGCTACAACCAATTTTGGTGGGTTGGTATTTGAGATAAAACTTGTTAGCCATCCCTGATAAGAAATAAGACACTATGGTTAGAGCTGGGATAAGTGATTATGGTGAACTGAGGGCTGCTGGCAACATGGGTCAATCCCCTGGGAAAAAAAAATGAAGTGCCTATCCCCAGACAACTCTGCAAAAGGGAGGTGGAGGGTGCTGAGGTAGGCAGGGAGAAGGATAATGGTGTAATGCTGATGAGCATCCACCTGAGGGTTAGCTATTCGTTCATTTATCTGTTCTTTCCAAGATAATTTTCCAAGGATGAAAAACTGACGCATTTGATTTATGGTGTTGGTGAAGAATATTGAATATGCCATGGGCTGCCAAAAGAATGAACAAATCACTCTTGTTCAGGAAGTACAGCCAGAATGCTCCTTAGAAGCCAGGATGGCAAAACTTTGTCTCGTGTATCTAGGACATGTTATCAGGAGGGACAAATTGCTGGAAAAGGACATCATGCTTGGTAAAGTAGAGGGTGATTGAAAAAGAGGAAGACCCTCAATGAGTTGGATTGACACAGTGGATCCAACAGTGGGTTCAAACTTGCCTACTATTGTGAGGATACTGCAGGACCGGGCAGCGTTTTGTTTTGTTACATGTAAGGTCACTATGAGTAGCAGCTGACTCAACAGCACCTAACAACAACACCAACTATGCGCCAGACACTATTTCTAGGTGCTTGGGATATTGTGGAAAACAATTCAGAGACGGCCCTTGCTCTTATAACGCTTACATTCTAATGAGGGAGTTGAACATTAGACTTGGAAACTATTTTATATCTGTATCTGTCTGTCTATCTATCTATATGTCTCTATATATACACACACACAATGTATGTTAAAATAAAGCAGGGAGAAGGACATGACAGAGGGTGAGAGAGATATTTTGGAATAAAGTGAGGAGTAAGCTGTATGAGTATTTGGAGAAGGGAGTTCTAGGCAGTAGAACGAGAAGGAGATTGCCTCTTTCCCTCCCCTCTCCTGACCTCACTGTAGGAGGGTTCTTGGTATGTTCAAGGAACAGAAAGGTAGCCAGAGTGGGTGGAGTGCAGTGAATATGATGGGAAAGAGTGATCCAAGATAAGTTCTGAGAGGTAGTCATGGCCCAGACCATGTAGAACTTTGATTCATTTAGTCTAAGACTGATGGAAGCCATTGGATGGCTTTGTGTAGGGGAGCGACAAGGTCTGACTGAACAGGCTTACTCTGGCTGCTTTACAGGGAATAAATCTGCGAAAGGAGGGGAAACATGAAATTACTTAGCACTTGCATAATCCAGATAAGAGATAATGGTGATAATGGTGGTTTGAAACATGGCAGGTAACAACAGAGTTGATGGGAAATCAAGTTTATAAGAAACAGATGTCAGACAACACTGGAACTGGGGGAAGATGTTTAATAGTTTCAGGGATACCCCTCCCTTTCATCTGGAGAAGAGAAAAGGATTTCCCCTTTAGAACACCTACACTCTTCTTGGGAAAAAGGCATTATTACCTTCCAACTGTGTGACAAGATACAGGAAAAGAAAACGTATTTGAAGAACAGGAGGCTGCAACTGGATCTTCAGGGTAACCGGAAATGGATCTGGTGGCAGAGAGCATTCCTGGGAAAGGCTCACTGTGATAAAGGGGGAGTGGTGGTAAGGGGAAGGTTGAGTTAGGTGAGCTGAGCTGTGTCAGTGGTTTTGCAGAGGAGTGGCAGGATCTTTGAGAAGATGGCTTTGTGAAGAGAACGTCTGGAACTCAGCTCACTTGAAGCTGGTGCTGCTGCTCATCACCATAGCTCTAAGCCCATGGAAGGAGGCAGTTGGGAGATGGCAAGAAAAAGCTGAAGTGGATGACGCAAGGAACCATACTCTTCTGGGTCCAACTCAGAAGTGGTTGCATCTGCATAATGGAGGACACAAGATCTTCCCCATCTCAGTAAATGGCATGACCATCCCCCAGTGGCTCAAGCTGAAAATCTGGGAGTCATTCTTGATTCCCTCTCCGCTCTCCCCCACCCCCACAGTAAGTCTATCAGTAGGTCTAAGTTATATCTCAAATTCTTCAACGTCTTTTGACAGCCTTCACCCTAACAAAAACAAATGCAGAGTACATATTATGTGCCAGGCACTGAACTAAGAGCTTTGCGTATTATAAACTCATTTATTTATGTTTTGCCCTTAATTTATTTTGCCCTTTATTTATTTGTTAAAATTTTTTAAAGAAATTTTACTTTAGAACAGTTTTAGATTTACAGAACAATTGTGAAGATAATACAGAGGGTTCCTATACCCAATTTCCCCTAACATCGACATCTTGTGATAGTATGGTACCTTTGTTATATTTAATGACCCAGTATTGATACATTATTATTTTAAAAGTCTATACTATATTCAGTTCTTTTTAGATTTTTTACCTAGTGTCTTTTTTTTTTCTTTCTTTCCTTTTCTTTTTTTATTCCAGGATACCATTCAGGACATTGCATTACATTTAGTTGTCTTGTCTCCTAAGACTCTTTTTGGCTTGATGGTTTCTCAGACTTTTCTTGTTTTTGAGGACTTGACAGTTTTGAAGAGTATCGGTCAGGTAGTTTGTAGAATGCCCCTCAATTTTGATTTGTCTGATGTTTTTCTCATGATTAAACTGGGGTAATTTGTTGTTTTTTGGAGGAAGATCACAAGGTAAAGTGCCATTCTCATCACATCATATCAAGGGTACATAATTAACACTGTTGATGTTAGCCATGATCACATAACTGAGGTAGTGTTTGTCAGTTTTCTCTGCTGTAAGGTTATTATTTTTATCCCCCTTTCCATACTGTAGTCTTTGGAGGGCAGTCGCTATGCATAGCCTACATTGAAGGAGAGGGGAGTTATGCTCCACCTCTTTGAGGACGGAGTTTCTACATAAATTATTTGGAATTCTTCTGCATGGGAGATTTTTCTCTTCTATTGCATTTGTTTATCTCTCCAAACATTTATTTACATCAGTATGGACTTAGCTATATGTATTTTATACTTTGGGTTGTAATACAATACTGTTGTTGTTTTTGTTGTGTGCCGACGAGTAGATTCCAACTCATAACAACCCTATAGGACAGAGTAGAACTGTCCCATAGGGCTTCTTAGGTTGTAATCTTCGCAGGAGCAGATTGGCAGACCTTTTCTCCAGTGGAGAGGCTGGTGAGTTTGAACCTCTAACCTTTCAGTTGCTAGCCAAGCACTTAACCATTGAGCCACCAGGGCTCTTTCAGTACAGTGCTACTTTATTTTGTGCTGAAATTGTTCTGGCTTTGGCCATTGCGAGCTCTTTCAGTTAGCTTCTGTGTCCCTTTGGCATAACCCCATCATATGTTTGTTTTGTTTTGAACATCTTTTTACTTTTTGGTACTATAAGATGGTCCAGGCTCATCTTATGTATTTCCTGCCCAGTGATCTAATCAATCATTTCTCCAAGGAGCATGTTATTGGAGAATGGTATTAGAAACCAAAGTTTGTGCACTAGATATGCTACTGAGATTTCATTGCTTCTAACCTCCCTTAGTTGACAGAGCAAGGAAATATATGTGTATATGCTAAACTGTGTATATACACATATTTATAAATATTTCTAAGGAGCCTGAGTGGTGCAAGCAGTTTATCATCAGCTGCTAAGTTCGAACCCACCAAGGGGATCCATAGAAGAAAGTCCTGGCAAACTGCTTCCATGAAGATTACAACCAAGAAAACCCTATGGAGCAGTTCTACTCTGTAACGCATGGGTTTGCCATGAGTCGGGGGCTGACTCCAGGGCAGTTAACAACAACAATAAATATTTCTGTGTGTAAATATCTTTATCATATGTCTCCAATTCGAATCCATTACCACATGGATCGGTCTAGCTTTCTTATCTTGTTTATCTGTAACCTCAGTTAAGTGAATGGATGGCAGATTTTGCCATCTGCCATTCATTTACTTAATTTTTCAATTCTACGTAAATGTATAGTAGTATCAGAACTGTTAACATGCACCTCCCTGGGAAATAACTTTATCATCTAGTTGTTGTTGTTAGGTGCCATCCAGTCGGTTCCAACTCTTTGCTTTTGGGCTGGTGTGCCCATTTAGTCTCGTACACATGGTTGAAGTACGTGTGTTATTGTTTGTTTTATAGGCCTGTCTAACCTTTAGCTGAAGGGTGAACTTCAGGAGTGACTTCAGTACTGAGTTAAAAGGGTGTCCGGGGGTCATAATCTTGGGGTTTCTCCAGTCACTGTCAGACCAGTAAGTCTGGTCTTTTTTTGTGAGTTTGAATTTTGATCTACATTTTTCTCCTGCTCTGTCCAGGACCCTCTACTGTGATCCCTGTCAGAGCGGTCAGTGGTGATAGCCAGGCACCATCTAGTTTGTTGTGGACTCAGTCTGATGGAGGCTGTGGTAATTGTGGTCCATTAGTCCTTTGAACTCATCTTTCCCTTTTGTCTTTGGTTTTCTTCATTCTCCTTTGTTCCAGACAATACCTTGATGGATTTTTGAATGTTGAACCAGTCTTGCATACCTGGAATAAATTCCACTTGGTTGTGATGTGTATTTCTTTTTATACATTGTTGGATTTGATTCGTAACGTTTTGGGGAGGATTTTTACATTTGTGTTTGTGAGAGATACGGATCTGTAGCTTTCCTTTCCTGTAATGTCTTTATCTGATTTTGGTATTAGAGTAATGCTGCCCTCATAGAATGAGTCAGGGAGTGTTCACTCTGCTTCAGTTTTCTGGAAGACAGTGTAGAGAATTGGTATCATTTTTCCCTTAAATGTTTAGTAGAATTTACCAGTGAAACTGTCTGGGCCTGGCGTGCTCTTTTTTGAAAAGTTAATGTCTTAGATATCTAGTGCTGCTATAACAGAAATACCACAAGTGAATGACTTTAACAAAGAGAAATTTACTCTCTCACAATTTAGGAGGCAAATCTGCTGCCTCATATGGATGTGAAAGCTGGACGAAGAATAAGGAAGACTGAAGAAGAATTGATGCCTTTAAATTATCGTGTTGGGAAAAAATACCAAATATACCTTGGACTGCCAAAAGAACTAACAAATTTGTCTTGGAAGAAGTACAGCCAGAATGCTCCTTAGAAGCAAGGATGTTAAGACTTTGTCTCACATACTTTGGATATGTTATCAGAAGGGATCGTCCCTGGAGAAGGAAATCATGCTTGGAAGAGGGTCAGCTAAAAAGAGGAAGACCCTCAATGAGATGGATTGACACAGTGGTTACAACAGTGGACTGAAGCATAGCAATGATTGTGAAAATGACACAGGTCTGGGCGGTGTTTTGTTGTTGTACACAGGGTCGCTATGAGTCACAACTGGCTTGACAGCACTTAACAACAACAGCAAGAAGATAAAAGGTGATATATGCCCCACCCCAGGGAAACTCCCCTTATATCGGATCAGGGCTGTGATCTGATTAACGGTGTTGCGTTCCACTCTAATCCTCTTTAACATAATCTGATCTTTCCTCATCAACCACAGGCACGCATCAAAATTTACAACACATAGGACAATTACATCAGATCACAAAATGGAGGACAATCACACAATACTGGGAATCATGACCTAGCCAAATTGACACATATTTGGGAGGACACAATTCAATCCATGACAGTTAGTAATTATTTATTTATACAATGTCTTTAATAGATATAGGTCTTTTCAGATGTTCTGTTTCTCTTTGTGTGATTTTATAATTTCTGTCTTTCAAAGAATTGGTCCATTTCATCTAAGCTATCAAATTTGTTGTCATAGAGTTGTACATAGTATTCTGTTATAATTCTTTTTATTTCTGTAAGGTCAGTAGTAATGTTCCCTCTTTCATTTCTGATTGTAGTAATTTGAGTCTTGTCTCTTTTATTCTTGGTCAGTCTCGCTAGAGGTTTGTCAACTTTCTTGGTATTTTCAAAGAACCAGCTTTTGCCTTCATTGATTTTCTCTATTGCTTTCCTGTCTTCCATTTCACTGATTTCTGCTTTGATTTTTATTATTTATTTTCTTCCTCTTGCTTAGGCTTAAATTGCTTTTCTTTCTCTAGTTTCTTTAAGTGGAAACTAAGGTTACTTATTTTATATCTTTTTTCCTTTTCTAATTATGCATTTAATGCTATAAATTTCTCTCTATGCACTGCTTTCCCTGCATGCCATAAATTTTGATGCTTTATTTTCATTTTTATTTAGTTAAAAATGTATTTTAATTTCCCCTGAGATTTCTTCTTTGATCTGTGTGTTATTTATAAATGTGTTGTTTAATTTCCAAATTGTTGGGGATTTTCCATCTATCTTTCTGATATTGAATTCTAGTTTAATTTTATTGTGGTCTGAGAAGATACTTTTTATGGTTTCTGTTCTTTTAAATTTGTTAAGGTGTATGTTATGACCCAGAATGTGATCTACAGGACGAATGTTCCATGTGTTCTTAAAAATAATGTGTTTTCTGTTGTTGTTGGTTGGAATATTCTGTAAATTGCCATTAGATTAAGTTAATTGCTAGTGATGACCAAATATATCCTTACTAATTTTTTGCTTTATGTATTGGAACTAAAACCAGAAATCTACCTCATTTTTTACAACTTTATTATTATCCTCACTTTACAGATGCATGGCACAAAGTAGGCATTCAATAAGTATTTTTGAATGAGCAGTGAATAAGATGATGAAAACTCTGGATGAATGGAAAATGTTATTATCCTCTTGGGTCCTCATCACTGAAAGAGGCCATTCGGAGACTATAGAGGGAGAGAAGGAGGAGCATTTTCAGTAACAGCGATGACAACAGTAATAATAGCAGCCGAGGCTTGCTGAGTACTTGCTATGTGCCAGGTACTGCTCTAAACCCTTGCTTATAAACTCATTTAATTTGCACCCGGCCCCATTTGATAGGCATTGTCATTATTCTCATTTTGCAGATGGGGAAACAGGCACAGGGTAGGTATTTAAGTAACTTGCCCTAGGTAACAGCCAGAAAGGAGTAAAGCAAAGATTTGATTCAAGCCATCTGACCTCAGAGCTTGTGCACTCGGTCCTAAGCTCTACCCCCTCTGAGTGTTTGATGCATTGCAGACTCCTCCCCTGTATCAATTCCATTAGCTCACAGATGAACTTTCACTCCATAGCTAGGAGTAAAGGTGAGTATGAGGCTGCAGACTCCATTAAATCCCTTTATGGGGTCTGAGAATACTTTTAAAAAGTGTAACATTTGAGTTTTCAGGATTAATGAAAGACCTATGTAAGGTTTCTGTTTGGTTTTCGATAAATAGAAGATGAAAGCAGTTAGCTTTAGTCTGTATTTGTGCCTAGAACAGAGGGCAAAATGAGCTTTGGAGAATTTTCTGTGTTTCATTTCTTTTTCTAGAACAATTGCCTCTGGTCCTTGTTTTTAGATGAACCTGCTGGAGCTAGAAGCGCAAGAGATTGAAAGAAACAGAGTGGGGACGTGAACATGTTGTTGCAAATTGCCTTCAGGTTGGCTCCAACTCATGGCGACCTGATTATAATGGAACAAAGAGTTGCCTAGTCCTGCGCCATCTTTATGATCACTGGTATGTTTGAGACCATTGTTGCAGATATTGGTTTAATCCATTTCAGTGAGGGTTTCCCTCATTTTCACTGACCTCATTTTTACTAACCATGATGTCCTTTTCTAGCAATTGGTCTTTTCTGATACTATTCCCAAAGTAAGCAAGCTGAAGTCTTGCCATCCTCGCTTCTAAGGTGTATCCTGGTTGTATTTTTTTTCTAAGACTTACTTGTTCGTTTTTCTGGAAGTCCACTGAATTTTCAGTATTCTTCACCAACACAATTTGAATGCATCAATTATTCTTCTGTGTTATATATTGAGAAATACCTGTGAGGAATGAGTGGGAAAGGAGCAACATCAAGCTTACTGCATCTCAGAGGAGTTAATGGGCAGGAACTATCAGACTTGCTTTTTACTACTGAATAGAAAATGAAGAACTCGGCATCTGTCATGATTTATCATGAACTATTTTGCAGCTCAAATCTAAAGAAAAATTGTTTCTGTAAATACATTTAGCTCTAAAGTTTATCTTATTCTACCTTGAATAGTCTACCTTCTGGCTGCCACAATAGTATCTTAAAAAGTGACAACAGATGGAGGACCTGTGCTGCAAAATAAGAGGCAGAATTGCGTATACATTAAAAGAACTTGCAAAACTTCACATTGAGAAGAATTTTTTAACAAACAAAGCATCAAAAACAAGTGCATCCACTGTGATGTGCCTCAGTAGTTGAGAAAAGTTGGGCCCTTACATCAGTAAGGAATCCCTGGATGGTGCAAACAGACAACACGCTCAGCCGTTAACCAAAAGATTGGAGGTTCAAGTCCACCAGAGGTGCCTCAGAAGAAAGGCCTGACAATCTGCTTCTGAAAAATCAGCTATTGAAAACCGTGTAGATCACAGTTCTCCTCTGACATACGTGAGTTGGAGTTGACTTGATGGCAACTGGTATGTATGAACATCAGTATGTGAGCATTTTGACAGGGAGCCTGAGGGAGCAGTTGAGAATGTGAGCTTTGGTCTGAGTCATACATAAGTTCAAATCCAGGCTGTAACAATTCCAGTCATTGGGCACTGGGCAGAGTACGCAACCTAAGATAACATTTCTTTTCTATACATTAGAAATTTACTACATTGCACTGCTTTGAGGATTACTCATCTAAGGCATGGATAGTTGGCCAGAGCATGGCCAGTGGTTGGTATTCAGTTCTTGTTTGCTGTTATTATCGTGGACATTTGCATCTCTCACTTTATCAAACCAGTTCATAGCAATCACACTATTTCCTCTGTCATCATTGGCATTGATTGTGAAGTAGAAGAACAAAAGCTCCTTAATTCTAAAACCTGGGTTTCAACCCCAGCTTTTTGACATTTGATTAGTGGTATGGGCAGGACACACCACTTGTCTGTCAGTTTGTCATATTGTGGTGGCTTGTGTGTTGCTATGATGCCGGAAGCTATGCCACTGGTATTTCAAATATACACAGAATCATCCATGGTGGACAGTTTTCAGTGGAGCTTCCAGATTAAGACAGACTAGGAAGAAAGGTCTGGCAATTTATTTACAAAATTAGCCAATGAAAACCTATGGATCACAACAGAATATTGTCTGATATAGTGCTGAAAGATGAGCGCCTTAGGTTGGAAGTCACTGCACATATACAGTGGCTGCAACAATGGACTCAAGCATACCAATGATTGTGAAGATAGTGCAGGACCAGGCAACTTTTCATTTTGTTGTACATGGGGTTGCCGTGAGTCACACCCGACTCAATGGCAGCTACCAACAACAGCATGGGCAAGATGCTTACCCTCTCTGAACCTGGGTTTCCTTCTCAATAAAATGAGTAACTTGAGGGTTTTTTTGGTGAGGTTCAACGGGGATTATTAGTGTGAAAACAAAATGTAAAGGAAGATAGAAGTTGTAAAGTTTTGCATATAATACTGCTTTCTGAAATGAGGACTGTCCGTAGAAAGCTACCTGAAGAGAAAGATGTTAGTTTTCTGGCTCTAGTATGTTCATGGTTGTTCGGACTGAATAACAATACCTAAAATCTCTGATGAATGAATTATACCAGTGTTTCTCTGCCCTGGTTACACATTTTATTACAATCACTTGAAGGGCTTAAAAAATACAGACCGCTGAGTCCTACTTGCACTGGTTGTTGGGGGTGGGGCCCAGACATCTGTATTTTTTTAAAGCACCCCGGGTATTATCTAATGTGCACCTAGGTTGGGAAATGAAATACTGAGCTCAAGAGATATGTAAAGTAACAAAGGTCACTGAACTTTAAGTCATGAGCTATGGATTTTGGTTCCAGCTCTGTTACTATCAAGGTGGACTAATTTCAAAAAACAAAAACAATTCCGAAAGCCATTGAATATTTCAGATGGCCCTTTCATTTCCAACAGTCTCTGTTTCTGATTGTTTAATGCCAAAACAACTGGTTATTCTATTCAATTCAGGCAACCTAGTAGTTGTGTTACAGAGGAAACCTGAAATTCATCCAGGGGTCTGTGAAACTTGAGGGCTCGGGGTGTCTATTTTGAAGTTCATTTTGCTATAGATCCGTTGATCAATTTAGTCTCAAAGTGATTGATTCTATTAGCCTGGGTAACCTTTTGCCATTGAAAGGGCAGCACCTAATATATGGTAGATGCTCAATAAATATTGGTTGAATAAATAAGCATAGTCACCACCTGTCTCAACATACCTGGTGACTCTGATAATTATTACCCATAGAATCTGTGCAAATACAAAGTTACTTGCTGTTCTGATAAGCAGTGAAATATTTTATGGAGAGGTACTAAGACCCAGTCCCTGGAGGTATTTAAGCAGAAGATGTTGGGGGGTGGGTTGGCAGGGATCAGCCTCAGATAACCTTTAAAATCTCTCAACCCATATTTTCTGGGATGTGAAGGTGTGGAATGGAAAGTACATTCAGGCCTTCTATTCTGTTCTCAATATTTGAACAACAGAATGGTGGCAGATCAAATGCGATTGGTTCTAGTGTTTTTGTCCTTTTCTTTTGGGATCAGAGACTAGACGTTACTGTTTTAAAGGTTCTAGATGTTTCTCTGTATTTGGAAAAGCCTAATAAATTTGTCTACAGTTGCAAATTCTGAGCTTTAAGAGGAAATAGGGCAATCTATGAAAATGAAAAGGTCAACCTTCAGAAAGTGTTAGAGGTAAATGAGATTTCTAGGGCTCTAAAATCTTGCACACAGCTTGCAAACACATTCTTCGTGTTCTAAGCTGAATATCTATAAAGTCATGTTCTGAGGTGCAGATGTTATGAATGGGGGTAAAGGATAGTGTGGCTTTAATAGGGCTGGCTGTAGACCAAAAATACAAACTGGTGGCCTGTGATGATTCAGAGAGGAGACATGTCTCGTGTCCCCCACACAGTATTTAAAAGCAAAATTGAGTGAATTATCAACATGTAAAAGTCGAAATTTTTCACATACAACCCTCCCCCTTCAATATTTCTTCTTCTCTTGAAAATTCAGAAAAATCTGTCTACACTAGGCCCGCATTCACTCATGGCAATAAAAGGCAGGATTTGAGATAGTTGGCCCCCTCAGATGGGACAGTACCTCCAGAGGATCTCTGCTTGGCCCCTTCACTCTTTTCTATTATCTGCCTGGACCCTGGAGAAATCCTTGATTCCTTCTCTGCAGACAAGTTTGTGTGTGGAGGAGTATGTCCTGGCACCTAACATGGCCAGCATCCTTTTTGCTACTTGATTGTGCAACAAGAACAGGGAATATATGTCTTGTTAAGAGTTGTATGACCCTGGCACAGTTTCTACCACATGGTAAGAGCTCAAGAAATTGACTCCCTTCTACCTTCCATTCCAGATCTCCTCCAATCTCCTCGTTTTTCCTCTTTTCTATTCCCCAAATCTAGACAACTTTTTTTTTTTTTTTTTAACGTAAAGGGCAGCTGTTAATAATTACTCTGCATTTGGAAATGGATAGTGATGATGGTTCCACAACATGGGGAATGTAATGTCACTGAATTGTTTGCCAGTGTTAGGTGAAAAGTCATCTGAGTAAAGGAATTTACTGTAAGGAATACTAAACTACATTAACTCTTTAACGTTTATGTACATTATCTAATGAAGAATGTTTTCCAAATTATGAGAGCAATACATATTCAGTGTAAAAAATTTGGACATTACAGACAAACTGTCCCAAGTTTGCATTACACCAGTGAGAGGCCAAAAAAACCAAACCCGTTGCCGTCGAGTCGATTCTGACTCATAGTGACTCTATAGGACAGAGGAACTGCCCCATAGAGTCTCCAAGGAGCAGCTGGTGGATTTGAACTGCCGACCTTTTGGTTAGTAGCCATAGTTCTTCATCACTTCACCACCAGGGTTTCCACACCAATGAGAGGTAACTATTTAATTTTGTTCATTTTCTTCCAGCTCTTAATTTTTTTTATTTATTAAATAACAGTTGTATAATCTTACGTATCTTTTTGCTTATCAAGCATTTTCCCATGCAAGCTTTATTTTACCACATAACGATATTAATACTCAGTATTTATAGTTTCCTATGTGCCTGACACTACTGTACGTACTTTATATGCATTATCTAATTTATTCCTTCCCAAATCACTATGAAGTAGACAGTATTACCCCTATTTATTAACGAGAAAAAGAGGCAGGAAGAACGTAAGAAAATTTTCCCAGGTTGCACATCTAGTAATTGCTAGAATCAGGATTCAAACTTAGATCATCCAACACCAGATCTTGTACTCACGTTACTAGGCATAATGTCTTACCTTAGAAATGAGCTATAATTCATTTTTTTATTGACATCGAATAAAAAAACTAAAAAAGAATAGGATTTGGTAATAAGATAAAGACAAATAAATCTTGTATCTTCTCACCCCCTTCATAGCGTCGCTTACCCCTGAAAAAGACCACAATCCTTTCAAGTCTTAAATTTTTACATACACACAGACACACACACACACGTGCCATCTATTCTGTTCAATCCAGAAGATAACTCTGCCTTTTTGCATCTGTCTGCTCTTTTCATGTGCCTATAACCGTTCCGTTGGCAGTGGCTAAGAAATCAGTTGTGCTTCTTAGATGTCTCTTGAAATTATCCTCTTCTCTCCATCTACCCCAGGACACCATCATCTGAAATAGGGGAAGCTGGCATAGCACCCACTTTGTTCATTAATATCTTTGACTGTTGAGGACTCTTAGGTTTTCTTTCCTACTGAAGAGTTAATATTGCAGATATGAATGTCCGAGTTAACACAGTGACCGTCCGTTTCTCAATGGCAGTAAATTAGGTAAACGAACCCACCTCAACTGCTTGGTAAGGATCAAATTAGTATGCACACATTTTCTTTAGAATTTTTACCATATTCAAGAGCTTTGTTAAGCACATGAGTTTCTTTTTTTTTGTACCTTCTGACACTGCATCAAGGAGGATGTCTCGAGCAGTTAAGACTGGGCTATAGAATCGATAGCTCTGGATTCAAGTTCCAACTCTGCTACCTAACATTTGTAAGACCTTGGACAAGTTACCCAACGTAAACCTCAGACTAGCTTTCTGAACTGTCGAATGGAGATAATAATACTATCTGCTAGATACGGTTCTTGTGAGGAGTAAAGAATATGAAGTGTCCAGTATCTCCCATAGTGCCTGCAACGTAGCTTGTACTCAGCAGGTGCATTTTCAGGCTTTTATCTCCCTTTCCACTCCTTTTCACCCTTTTCTTCTCCTGTTTAGATTCCCAGAGCTCTCCTGCCTTTGACATTCTGTTTGCTCAGGGTAGTCATAAAACGAACAAACAAATTCACATATTGCCTGATTCCATCCTTCCTGCCATTAGTTTAGTAGGTGCTATTGAAGTGAAATCTTTCAAACTAATATGCTTACCTTTTACAGCATTTCCAGAAAGGACTCAGAATCCACTGGCATATAACACTCTACTTTGTACTCGCGGATACTCATTCCCCAGGTCTCCTCCTGTAAGTCCAGCTTCTTCCAAAGAAGAAGGCTGTGTAGAAGACATTCTATACTCAACTCTGTTCAGTGAAAATAGTGAGGCCCCAATGATCTCAGCTGCCAAAAAAGGAATTAAGAAGAGAGCCAGAAGAGCTCCCAAACAGGCCTGGAGCAGTCCATTTTTGGAAAGTCAAATGGCAAAAAAGCCAACTCGACCACACTCAATAGGTCCTGTGCACCTCGAGGCTGCAGGCAGGCACATTGACAGACATGCCAGACTTCCAAACCAGTCCTACTGCAACTCAGAAGAATACCCTGTCCTGTATGGTAGGTATCATGTTGTGGTTCCTAACTCCCCTTTTCTCATTTAAATTTGTCACATTTTGTTTTTTAACTTCCATATTAACAGCAAAATTACTGAGTAAATGGCAGATCCTATTTTAGAAGGTACGGTAAGAAATGTATCAGTCAGTCCTTACTGAAAGTCTACTTGTTGCCAGGCACTGTATTGGAGGAGAGAACAGATGTGAATTGATAACAAGTAATTTGGTGATTCAGGTATCATAGCAGATAATAATGATAATATACTATTGTTTTTGTTGTTAGGTGTCATTGAGTCAGTTCCCACTCATAGCGACCTTATGTACAACAAAACAAAACACTGCCTGGTCCTGGGCCATCTTCACAGTCGTTGTTGTTATGCTTGAGCCCATTGTTGCAGCCACTGTGTTAATCCATCTCATTGAGGGTCTTCCTCTTTTTCCCTGACCCTCTAATTTAGCAAGCATGATGTCCTTCTCCAGGGAGTGGTCCCTCCTGATAACATGTCCAAAGTATATGAGATGAAGTCTCTCTATCCTTGCTTCTAATGAGCATTCTGGCTGTACATCTTCCAAGATGGCTTTGTTCATTATTTTTGCAGTCCATGATATACTCAATATTCTTCACCACCACCATAATTCAAAGACATCAGTTCTTCTTTGGTCTCTCTTATTCATTGTCTGGCTTTCGTATGCATATGAGGTGATTGAAAACTCCATGGCTTGGGTCAGGCTCACCTTAGTCTTAAGGTGATATCTTTGCTTTATAACACTTTCAAGAGGTCTTTTGCAGCACATTTTCCCAATGCAATACGTTATTTGATTTCCTGACTGCTGCTTCCATGTGTGTTGATTGTGGATCCAAGTAAAATGAAATCTTTGACAACTTCATTTATTTTCTTCATTTAAAATGATGGTGCTTATTGGTCCAGTTGGGAGGATTTTGGTTTTCTTTATATTGAGGTGTAATCCATACTGAAGGCTGTGGTCTTTGATCTTCATCAGTAAGTGCTTCAGTCCTCTTCACTTTCAGCAAGCAAGGTTGTGTTCATCTGCATATGGCAGGCTGTTAATAAGTCTTCACCAATCCTGATGCCCCATTCTTCATATAGTCCAGCTTTTTGGATTATTTGCTGTGCATACAGATTGAGTAAGTATGGTGAAAGGGTACAACCCTGACGCACATATTTCCTGACTTTAAACCAGGCTGTATCCCCTTGTTCTGTTCGAACAACTGCCTATTGATCTAAGTACAGGTTCCTCACGAGCACAATTAAGTGTTCTGGAAATCTCATTCTTTGCAGTGTAATCCATAATTTGTTATGATCCACACATTGGTTCTTGATCATACGCTACCTGCTGAAATGGTTGAATGTCGACCAATTCTTTTTGGTGCAGTGACTGTGCATTCCTTCCATCTTCTTTTGCTGCTTCCTACATTATTTAATAATTTCCCCATAGAATCCTTCAACATTGTGTCTTGAGGCTTGAATTTTTTCTTCATTTCTTTCCCCTTGAGAATGATGAGCCTTTGTATATTGTAGACAAAGAAATCCAAAGGATTAGGCAAATTGGCATGTTGGTGTGGATTTATCAGGTTAGAACCACAGACCCACACATGGAGTGCCCAGAGGACACGCCTTTTACCACAACGGAGAGGAACAACTTTGTGAAGGGAGCACCAGCATCCTTGAAGACTGCTGTGATTGCTACTTTATAGATCTCAGATTTGACAGTGGGCACTGCCCTAACTGAATTAAGACACCTAACTACAATGGGGCTGATTGGACCCCGTGGTGGTAAGGGCCAAGTTGTGGCACTCAATCAACAAAGACAAGGTGGATGTTACTGTGATGGATAGAAGAGTGAAAGCAGTAATCAGAATAGTCAGAATCATATAGACTAATGGCATTGGATACTTAGTCATGATGTCCCTAGGAGTGAAAGAGATCAGAAATCTACTAAATATTTACTTGATTTATACAAACAGAAGAATTCTAGGTCTAGTGAACAGCAGTTTAACTCAAATCATCAGCATAGAGAGTCTCAGCCCCTCAATCAATTCCCAGACTTAGAGTGAGTTTAGAGACCCACAACCCCTTGAAAGAAGGGTCCCCATGAGGAAGGACTCAAATACATTGCCAAAAATTTATACCATTAATCTCTCTCCCAGCCTTCTGCAAAGAGATCTATGGTCTTTTACAAAAGTGACTGTTCACTGGGGAAAAGAAGATAATCAGACTTTTCAGGGATTATGGGATAATGGCTCTGAACTGACACTAATTCCAGGAGACCCAAAACATCACTGTGGCCCACCAGTCAGAGTGTGGGCATATGGAGGTCAGGTTATTAATGGAGTTTTAGCTCAGATTCGATTCACAGTCAGTTCAGTGGGTCCCTGAACCCATCCTGTAGTGATTTCCTCAGTTCCAGAATTCAGAATTGGAATAGATATACTCAGCAACTGGCAGAAACCCCACATTGGATCCCTGACAAATGGAGTAAGGGCGATTATGGTAGGAAAAGCCAAGTGGAAGCCATTAGAATTGCCCCTACCTAGGAATATAGTAAAACAAAAGCAATACTGCATTCCAGGAGGGATTGCAGAGATTACTGCCACCATTGAGGACTTGAAAGGTTGCAGGGGTGGTGATTCACATCCACATTCAACTCGCCTGTTTGGCCTATGCAGAAAACTAGACGGATCTTGGAGAATGATAATGGATTATTGAAAACTTAACCAGGTAGTGGCTGCAATTTCAGCTGCTATTCCAGAGGTAGTTTCATTTCTTGAGCAAATTAATACATCTGGTACCTGGTACGTAGCTAGTGATCTGGCTAATGCCTTTTTCTCCGTACCTTTTTCAAACAATCATCAGGATCAGTTTGCCTTCAGCTGGCAAGGCCACCAGTATACCTTCAGGTGCCTACCTCAGATATATCAGCTCTCCAGCCCTATGTCATAAGTTAGTCTGCAGGGAGCTTGATCACTTTCCCTTCCACAAGACATCACACCGGTCCATTACACTGATGACATTACATTATGGTGATTGGACCTAGTAAGAAAGAAGTGTCAGTGACTCTGGACTTACTTGTAAAACATCTATGTGCTAGAGGGTGGAAATTAATCTTACAAAAATTCAGGCACCTTCCAACTCAGTGAAATTTCTAGGGGCCTAGTGGTGTGGAGCATGTCAAGATATTCCTTTTAAAGTAAAGGATAAGGATTTGTGGCAACATGGCGCTCTAGGCAGAAGCACCATGCTGTCCCTCCACAGCAAAGATCTGAAAAACTAAGCCAAACAGAGAAAACAGCAATCCTGAAACCCTAAAACATCAAATGAAGAGATAAAGAACTCAGCTAAGCACCAAATGGAGTGAGAAAACTGACAGAGAACGGAGAGCGAGGAGAGGTTCATGCAGAGGTCCCCTATCAGTTAATGCAGCATGGATCCGCCATCTTGGACTCCTATTAGAGACCAGCAAATAGGGGGTACGAGAAAGCAGCTTCACAGAGCTTCCAACAGGAGACAGAACAACTGGTAATTGGCGATATACACTTTACCCCCACCCCCCACCCTTCTTCACTCCCACTCGGCCTCCTCTGCTTCCCTCAGCCACAGTCTCTTGGCCAGGAAGCACTGGCTGCTTCGATTCTCCCTGCCTGCACTGGCCAGCTCCCTGAGTGCCATTTATTGGTGGCTGGTGTTGCTATTTTCTGCTTCTTTTGATTTCTTCCTTACCTCTCACCACCTCCCCCTCTTTCGCTCAAATACCTGGCTCCGTGCGCCATCTTTGCTTCTTCCTAAGGGGCTGCAGAGCTCTGTTCAAGTGTGGAACGGCTTCCTGATCTGGGCTGCCACGTGGGTGGGATCCCGGGGCTTTTGTTTGTTTGTTTTGAATTGTTTGTTTGTTTTCTTTTCCTTTTCTTGAGTTGGGAGCCCGTCCTGGCAAGGCAGTGCTATGTGGCTTGGGACCTATCCCCTCAGCTTGCGCAGACACGCAGAGGGATCCCTGAGGGCATTTCTTGTTTTGTGGGTTTTATTTTTCAGTTTTTTTGGGGGGGGGGTTTCTTGTTTTTTTTTTTTTTTTAATTTGTTTTGTTTTCTTTTCCCTCTTTTTCCCTTTTTGTCTTTCTTCATTAC
>NW_004443963.1:4371022-4389672 GCF_000243295.1 Trichechus manatus latirostris | reverse complement strand
ACATCACACCACCAAGCAGCACAGGCATGGCCTACTGGAACCTGCCCTGCAATGATTACTGACCCACCCTGGTGGCTGTAGTAAGTGCCACAAATAACCCATCCCAGCAACTCCTCTTCAGCTAGACCTGCCCTGCTGTACCATATCTGAGTGACTGACCCTGCCAATTGGAGAAGGAGGAGAAAAGTATCATGCCCACAGATGAGCAAAAACAAAGAGCACACAGCCTGCCTGCTCAGACATAGCCAAATTTAGGAAAAAAAAAAAAAAGGACGAAACAAATTTATAATCAATAAATGAGAAAAATAACTACTGAATGCCCCGAAGAGGCAGACAATATCAAAACATTTACGAAAACAGGACAGGATGGTTCTGGTAGGCATCCAAAATAAAACACCAGATGACTTTCCAGTATAAGAAAAGGCACTAGAACTACCTGATAAGGAATTCAAATCTCTAATACTCAGAATTAGCCAAGAGTTGAAGCAAAAAGCAGACAAAAATGAGGAAAAAACAGACAAATTCATGAAAAAGGCAGACAAATTCATGGAAAATATAGATAAAGTGAAGGATAAGTTATTGCATCTGGCTCCTCCCACAACTAAAAAGGAAGCACAATGCCTACTGTGCCTCTTTGGATTTTGGAGGGAACATATTCCTCATTTGGGTGAGCTACTCCAGCCTACTTATCACTTGACTCAAAAAGCTGCTAGTTTTGAGTGGGACACAGAACAAGGGAAGGCTCTGCAACAGAATCAGGCTGCTGTGCAAGCACTTTCCCCCTTGGGCCATATGATTCCCCCTGATCCAATGGTGCTTGAAGTGTCAGTGACAGATAGAGATGCTGTTTGGAGTCTTTGGCAGGCCCCTATTGGTGAATCACAGTGCAAACCCTTAGGATTTTGAAGCAAAGCCTTGACATCCTCTGCAGATAATGACTCTCCTTTTGAGAAATAACTTCTGGTTTGTTTCTGGGCCTTAGTAGAGACTGAATGCTTAACCATGGGATACCAAGTCACCATGCAGCCTGAGCTGCACATCATGAGTTGGGTGTTGTCTGACTCACAGTCATAGAATTGGATGTGCACAGCAGTACTCCGTTATTAAATGGAAGTGGTATATACAAAATTGGACCCAAGCAGGACCTGAAGGCAAAAGTAAGCTGCATGGGAAGGAGGCCCAAATACCCATGGTCTCCACTTCTGTCACATTATCTGCCCCCTCCCAGTGTGCACCTATGGCCTCATGGGGAGCTCCTTACGATCAGATGACTGAGTTTACAGATGTTTCCGTGTGATGTGCAGCACCACTCAAAATTGGACAGCGGCAGCACTACAGCCCCTT
This sequence comes from Trichechus manatus latirostris, assembly GCF_000243295.1. Lineage (NCBI taxonomy): Eukaryota > Metazoa > Chordata > Mammalia > Sirenia > Trichechidae > Trichechus > Trichechus manatus. Next base: position 4,388,328 of record NW_004443963.1, on the reverse strand, counting down.
TCTGGGACCTCCCCGAAGGACAGTGGTGAAGGGAAATCCTCACAATGGGCAGAATGTCAAGCAGTGCACCTAGTTGTTCATTTTGCTTGGAAGGAGAAATGGCCAGATATGTGATTGTATACTGATTCATGGGCCGTGGCCAATGGTGTGGCTGGATGGTCAGGGACTTGGAAGGAACATGATTGGTAAATTAGAGACAAGAAGGTATGGGGAGGAGGTTGTGGAAGTACCTCTTTAAAAGGGCCAAAGAAGTGAAGATATTTGTGTCTCACATGAGTGCTTACCAAAGGGTGACATCAGCAGAGGAGGATTTTAACAATCAAGTGAATAGGATGATGTGTTCTGTGGAAACCATTCTCTTTCCCCAGCCACTCCTGTCATTGCCCAATGGGCTCATGAACAAAGTGGCCATAGTGGCAGGGATGGAAGTTATGCGTGGGATCAGCAACATGGACTTCCACTCACTAAGACCTACTTGGCTACAGTCACTTCTGAGAGCCCAATCTGCCAGCAGCAGAGACCAACACTGAGTCCTGATATGGCACCATCTCTCGAGGTGATCAGCCAGCAACCTGGTAGCAAATTGATTACACTGAACTGCTTGCATCAGGGACAGGGCAGAATTTTGTTCCTATGGAATAAACACTTCGTCTGGATACAGATTTGCCTCCCCTGCATGCAATGCTTCTGCCAAAACTACCATCCGTGGACTTACAGAATGCCTTATCCACCGTCATGGTATCCCATTATAGCATTGCTTCAGATCAAGGGACTCACTTCATAGCAAATGAAGTGTGGCAATGGGTCCGTGCTCATGGAATTCACTGGTCTTATCATGTTCCCCATCATTCTGAAGCAGCTGGCTTGATAGGACAATGGAATGGCCTTTTAAAGACACAATTACAGCATCAGCTAGGTGGCAATACCTTGCAGGGTTGGGGCAGTGTTCTCCAGGAGGCTGTATATGCTCTAAACCAGTGTCCAATATGTGGCATTGTTTCTCCCATAGCCAGGATTCATGGGTCCAGGAATCAAGAGGTGGAAATGGGAGTGGTACCACTCACTATTACCCCAAGTGTCCCACTCACAAAATTTTGGTTCCTGTTCCCCCAACCCTATGCTTTATGGGTCTAGATGGCTTAGTTCTAAAGGGAAGAATTCTCCCACTAGGAGACACAACACTGATTCCATTGAACTGGAGGTTAAGAATGCCACCTGGCCACTTTGGGCTCCTTATGCCTCTGGATCAACAGGCAAAGAAAGGACTTGCCATACTGGCTGGTGTGATTGATTCTGATTACCAAGAAGAAATTGGATTGATATTACATAATAGAGGTAAAGAAGGGTATGTCTGCAATACAGGAGATCCCTTAGGATATCTCTTTAGTACTACCATCCCCTGTGATTAAAGTCAATGGAAAACTGCAGCAACCCAATTCCAACATAACTACTAATGGCCTAGACACTTCAGGAATGAAGGTTTGGGTCACCCCACCAGGCAAAGAACCACAACCAGCTGAGGTACTTGCTTAGGAAAAAGGGAGAATGGAATGGGTGGTGGAAGAAGGTAGTTCTAAATACCAGCTACGACCGTGTGACCAGTTGCAGAAACGAGACTGTAATTGTTATGAATATTTCTTCCTTGTGTGTGTGCATCAAATATTTTTGTTTTCTTCACTTATAAAATATCAGATGTAAATAGGACTAGTGCGTTTTCAGTTGTATGTGTGTTAGTTGTATCATGTTAGGCGCAAGTATGACTTTATAATTGTCTTTATTTAGAGATTGTGTATGGTTTAGGAAGACGTTTATCGATGCCAAGTTAACAAGGTGTGGACTGTGATTGTTGAGGTTGAGTGTCCACTTGGCTAGGTCGTGATTCTCAGTGGTTTGGTAGTTGTGATGTAGTTTGGTGGCTATGTAATGATGTAATCACCTCCATAATGAGATCTGATATAATGTAATCACCTCCATGATGAGATCTGCTATGAGCAGCCAATCAGTTGAAGGGGATTTTCCTTGGGGGTGTGGCCTGCATCTAATATATGTGGACTTTCTGACAAAGCTTGCTGGCTTTTGCTCACTCTGCATCCTGTGGCAGGCTCCTCACCTGACCTCTGATTCTTGGGACTTGAGCTAGCAGCTTACCTGCCGATCTTGGGATTTGTCAACCTCCACACCCTGTGATCCAGAGGCCTGCTGTCTGACTTGCTGATCTTGAGTTCACCAGCCTCTGCAGCTATGTGTCAGGAGAAGCCTCCAGCTTGACCCACAGACTTGGGACTTTCCATCCTCTACAACTGCTTGAGCCATTTTGTTGACATAAATCTCTCTCTCTCTCTTTCTATATATATATATGTATATGGAGTCCTGGTGGTGCAGTGGTTATACTTTTGGCTGCTAACCAAAATGTCGGCAGTTCAAATCCACCAGCCGCTCTTTGGAAACCATATGGGGTAGTTCTACTCTGTCCTGTACGGTTGCTATGAGTTAGAATAAACTCGACAGCAACTAGTTTGGTTTATATATATATACATGCTTCGCTGGTTTTGCTTCTCTAGAGGACCCAGCCTAAGACAGCACTCAGTAAATATTAACAATGAATAAATGAATGAATGAACAAACTTAATCCCACTAGCAACGCTATACAGTAGATAATACAGTCCCCATATTTTAGATTCAGGAAAAAGGCAAAGAGGTTTAGGCCAGGTGAGGTACCAGGATTTGAATCTGTGATAACCTGACCCAAATCCTTGCTTATTACTGAATTGCATTCAGTGAAGGAATTCCTATTCTTTGGCTCAAGATAGAGGTAAGTATTCTGTCTAGGTCAAAATCTGTTGTTCTAAATTCCAGGGGCACATCCACATTCTCTGGTAGAATCTTCGTGCGCTGATGATATTGATTACAGTGAATGGGTCATCTGCCAAGGCTGGGGATCCGAATCAACAAACAGCTATTAAACATCTCTGAAAGCTTTTATTTACCTGCAGATATTGATATACCATTCCACCTGAATTTTCAGGAAATAATTCTCACACTGGAGAAATCAGATTAACTAGAAATCTTGCACTGTTTAATTTGGGCATGTTGAGTGTGTAGTGTGAGATACCAGTACAGATCTGGCCTAGAACAATGTGAGATGAGCTTAATGCAGTTAAAAATAGGCCGTTTTATAGCCAGTGTTAGGAAGCTACTGTGCATTTAAATTCTTACTTAATTGTTGAGTTTGTGAGTGACCCTGTGGGTTGTTTCATATGTTTTAGATAACTACATGCTATTCAAAGCCCTTTAGAGACTTGTAGAAAGCAATTTAAAACATGTAAATCATCTTAATTCACTACTAAAAAATTAGACTTTAATTTGTATAGGTCAACGGGCAGAATTCCTCAGATAAAAATGTTAAGATGGACTATTTTGTTGTTGTGTGCCATCGAGTTGATTACGACTCATAGGAACCCTATAGGACTGAGTAGGACTGTCTCATAGGGTTTCCTAGACTGAAATCTTGATGGGAACAGATCACCAACTAGGTCTTTTCTTCCACGGAGCCACTGGTAGGTTCCAACCACTGACCTTTCGGTTAGCAGGAGGGTGCTTAACCATTGCTCCACCCAGGGCTCCATATACATATATATAGTTGTTGTTGTTAGTTGTCATTGAGTTGATTCTGACTCCATGTGTGCAGAGTAGAATTGCTCCATAGGGTTTTCAAGGCTGTGACCTTTCAGAAGCAGATTGCCAGGCCTGTTTTCTGAGACACCTCAGGATGTGTTTGAACCTTTTGTAAACTTGGCTCCTAGTCAAGTGCTTAACTGTTTGTGCCATATTTCATTTTACAGTCTTGGGCTGTATTGTTATTTAAAAAAAAAAAAAAAACTAGTCTTTTACATAAAAAAATGAGTTGGTTTTGGAAAGAAAGAAAAATTAATCAAACTTATTGTTGTGTGTGCGTGTGTTGTGTAGACCAAACATCAGGTTAATTCCTTGATTGTTTTAATTTTCAGCTGGTTTCCAATTTCTGATAAAATCCATGAAGAAATTCCCTCTTGAATTTGTAAATTATCTATTGTTAGTCTAAATGGGCTGTAGATACGGTTTGTTTGCTGCATGATAAGAACCCCACTTTAATTTTCTGTTCACAAACTTCTCCCAAATTTAGAAGATGAGGGCCCATTTTAGTTATCAGTCCTTCTATTTCCTTCTCCAGAAGTTTTGAACAGTTTCTCTTGAATAAAAGTCTTATGAGGGTTTGGTAAAATAAATTTTGAGGATGAGGGACTTTCAGGTAGCAGGAAAGGAATAGATAACATTTTTACTTTCTTAAAGAAATGTGGGGAAGTGCATGAGGATAATGTCAGGGGATTTTTGTCTTTTAGCACATTACAAACGTCGACTTCTCAGACATCCAGTAGTCACAGAGATTTTAAAAAGCCTGGCTGACAAATTCCTCGCTCTTCAGTGCCATCCTTATCCTTCTTTCTTCCAGGTTCCTCAGGGAGACCTTTCATTGCCATCAGCCTCTGCAGAAGAAGCCAGGCCCCCTTAACCCTGCAGAAAGCTTCCGAGAGTTTCTCAGAACCTGAGCTGGAGCAGAAGGTGGCAACCCCAGTAGGTGCTCTGGCAAACCCAGATTTCCAAAGTGGGTTCCTAGGCGCGCGAGGAAATCGTGTCGGAAGATGTGCAGTTACCATGGCACCGGAGATGCTCCCCAAGCATCCTTATTTCCCGGGGAAAACGGGGCCCAGGGAAGACGCCTCCCTCCAGGGCAATCTGGCAGGAGCGCCCCGTCCTCGGCTCGCTGGTGCTTCCACACGTCTCTCCTCGGAGAAGTTAATAAAGTTTTGCTCTTCTCCCTCCTCGAGTCCACTCCGGCGTTTCCATAAGGCTTGTTCACAGGCCCCTCCTTGGCCGGGGGTGAATGCTCACTTGCTTTGACCGCTGCGAGGGAATTGTTCCGCGAGAGCTGCTCATCCCCAAATCAATGCCTGCACAGAACAACAGAAAGGGCCTCAGATGTACTGGTTTCCACAGGACTACTGTGAGGCTTTTGTGAAGCATTTTTGAAGCTAATAAATAAGTCAAAAGTCTCTATCACAGCCAAAAATGTTCCTTTTGAAGCATTTCTAATAGTATTTTTGTTCCGCGGTGTATCCCAGTGTTATAAAGAATTCGTGCCTGACAATAGGGATGGGGTACATCTGCCAGTTCGCAATGTGCCGACTGGGGTTGGGAGGACCCCTCTTAGTTTTGCTTTCGCAGGTAAATGGTTTCACTTGCCAATTTGGGCTTTGGTTTTCTGAGGGCCTTTAGAATTTCTAAACAGAGGTTTGGAAAATATAATTGAATGTTGGTAATTTAATCATTTACATGAAATTGGATGACTGCTATGTGTCTGAGGGAATTTCTTCAGGCTGTATTAAAGATTTTCATGTCAGAAACCTGAACCTGGATCCCAGGCTGCGGCCCTGAAATACTTGGAACTAAGTTTACTGTCAAAAAGATAATGAATTTTCTGATTTGTAGTAGAAAATACTGGGATAGCTTAGGGAACTTCTTATTAAACTGGTCATTTTAGGCAATGTTTTTGATTCTGGTTAAGTTACAGAGCAGCTTTTCATGGTGATACAATGCAGAGGCCGACTTTATGAAATGATTTTATGGGGTTTGTTTTTTTTCTTTTAATGCAGTATTTGTTAATATTCAGAGAAAAACACAGATCAATGTGACCATATATCGTATGCAGTTTTGCACTCAAGTTCCTTGCAATTTTCCTACTGGCGTGGATTCACAGACTTTGATACATGGAAGTATCAATAGTTTCACTCAGGAGGTAGTAAATATTATATCCAATAACTGCTTACCATTTAGGAGCCTGTTTAGTCCTTTGGGGACTATTTGATTCCTTTGAATATTAGCATTCTCTAATATTAATGCACTTCAAAAAAAAGTATTGCTAAATTTTCCAGGTTCCAGATTAATATGACTTTATCATAAATGTGTTTATTATATTTATTAATATGGCTTCATTATAAGAGAATGTGGTTTAATGGTGGTTGCTATGGTTTCCTGAGGATATAATTTCATTTGCTCACCTGAGTTCACATGACAGTCATAAATTCAACTTCATACCGTTGGTTAGAGAAAAGTAGTGTGCGGGCAGACTCATGGGTTTTATGTATAATTTTGGTTATGGGATATTTTAATTTGCTATTTAATTATAAGTTAGCACAATTCCTTTTTTTTTTTTAGGTCAGGAAACCATTGATTTAAGTGATTTCAAAATAATTAAACAAAAACTAGTAATGGTCAATTACAGGAATGGAAAATGTATTTTATATAGTAGATGGATTTCCTCAGATGTAGAAATGCAAAATAGTGAATTTATTGAGAAATATGTAATACAAAGAAGCAATTTTTTACAGGATTGAGGAAAGGGATACAAGTAAAAGGTGCAAAAAAACGGTATACCATATTCAAAAGCAATGTTTCCCAAAGCGTGTTCCATGGAACACTAGTGCTAGAAAGATGTTTTTAGAGATGAAGAGTCAGTAGATAAATATGTCTGAGAGATGTGGCCTGTCATACGCTCTTGATGTCATAGTAACAAATTAAGGATCCTGAGAAATCCCGTGATGGAGAAATCTGATAGATTTGGTTTAACCCAGGGTTTCCAGATTTATTTGACAAAGGAAAACATATATATATATAAATTTTATTATATACGTATATATAAAAAACTCAGCAGTTTGAATCCACCAGCTGCTCCTTGGAAATCCTACAGGGCAGTTCTATTATATATAATGTTTATATGTATAATATTTATATATATAAAATTTACGTGATATTGGTGAAGAATGTTGAATATACCATGGACTGCCAAAAGAACAAACAAATCTGTCTTGGAAGAAGTACAACCAGAATGCTCCTTAGAAGCAAGGATGGCGAGACTACGTCTCACATACTTTGGACACGTTATCAAGAGGCATCAGTCCCTGGAGAAGGACATCATGCTTGGTAAAGTAGAGGGTCAGCAAAAAGAGGAAGACCTGCAATGAGATGGATTGACACAGTGGCTGCAAGAATGGGCTCAAGCATAACAACAGTTGTGAGGATGGTGCAAGACTGGGCAGTGTTTTGTTCTGTTGGGCAGAACCAACTCGATGGCACCTTACAACAACAACATATATATATATAATATTTATTTATTTTCTATATTTTTACAATAACAGCTATCAATATCTTGCAGCACTTCTGTCTTAGGAAACACATTCAAAATACCATTCTAAATATACCCGAATCTGTGGAGACTGGTGGGATTCAAAGTAAAGATCTCTTTTCAAAGATGTAATCAGAACTAAAGAAAACTGCCCTTCACAAATATTTCCAGGAACCCATTCTTCCTTGGAGGGATGTCTTGAGCTATCTCTGATTATTTTCCTCATTTTGTGCATACCTGGTTGGGAGATTAGTTGGTCCAGCCTGGACCGTGTTTGGGTAGTGATGGATGAGGGGCATTTCCAACTTTGACAGTCATAGTCATGGGCTGAGGGAATTCAAGGCCTTCTGAATGACAACTACCTTTGTACTAGAAACATAAGACGCATGTACCAATGTAGTTGCAGCTAAATCTTTTCCAGTGCCATCAGTTCTGAAAACAGTGCTAAATTAAAATCATAACTGAGGAAAAGTTAATTTTGGGAAATAAGTAATGGGTGTTCATGTACAGAACTGGCATGAAAGAATAGAGCAAGATTCTATGATATAAAATAATTGTTACATACGTTCTGAGTTACAGCTTGTTTTTTTTTCTGCAGTGGCTTGTGTTGTGATTTGACTTGTGATATATTTATTAGCAGGTACCATAAGTGTCTTCTAAGGAATAATAATACGCCACTTAATGGAAAAAATGTTTTTCTAGAAGTTGCATTGGAAAATAGATATTTGAACTACAAATGTGAGGCTGAGGATTCTAACTCATGCAGGGACTCAAGAAAGAGGTTGTTTTCAAGGGAACAGTTGTTGTTAAGAAAAACACTCCAGAATTCTCAAGATGTGTGGAATCCCTCTGGCACTGTCCAAGGTCCTTGTGAAATACAATTCCAGCATCAGTGCTTTTCCACAACAAAATTTCCTCTATGTCTAGACTCTTCCTCCATCCCCACACTCCACCCTTTTTCCTTTCCCTATGGGAACCAATTTTGTTTTTTCAAATAAGCGATCTTGGGATCAATCATGAAGTACTTATTGGATGCTGACCACCTAGTGTAGTCATTGTGAGAGATTTGAGAAGTGTGATTCAATTTAAATAGCATTTATTGAGCATTCAGCATGTGCCAGACCCTGGACTTGATGCTGGAGGTGTCAGCTAACCAGGACACAATCGTCTTTTTTGACAAGCTCAACCTTGTGTAAGATTTAGTTCTTTCATTCATTTGATCAATTAATTAAACACCACTACGTGCTGGATACCTTTCGCTGGGGATACAGTGGTGAAGAGCTAATTTGGTTAAGTGGAACTGAGTTGGTGAGACATAAAATAATGGCATAATAATGTTCAGTTTACAATCCTTTCACTGCAATTTGAGATCCAAAAAAATGCTGAAAATGAAAAGTTCTTTTGGAACTCATTTGGTGTCAGTTATGACTCAAGCTCAGGAGAGACTATTTATAAATTTTATTTATCTTACTTACTTATCTTACTTTGGACATGTTATCAGGAGGGACCAGACCTGGATAAGGACATCATGCTTGGTAAGGTAGAGGGTCAGCAAAAAAGAGGAAGACCCTCAACGAGATGGATTAACACAGTGGCTGCAACAATGGGCAAAAGCATAACAATAATTATGAGGATGGCACAGGACTGGGTAGTGTTTTATTTTGTTGTAGATGGTGTCACTATGAGTCAGAATCAACTCAATGACACCTAACAGCAACATCTTACTTAGGGTGACTATTCATGGATTTTGATGAAGAAGTATTAATATATTTCATTGTGGGGTGTTATCTTGGACCCCCAAGAATAGTGCATAATACATGATTTATGCATTATTACTTAATATAAAGGAAACTTGGTGGAGCAGTAGTTAAGCATTCGGCTACTAACCTAAAGGTTGGCGGTTCGAACCCATCACCCGCTCCACAGGGGAAAGCTGTGGCAGCCTACTTCTGTAAAGATTTACAGCCTTGGAAACCCTGTGGGGCAGTTCTACTCTGTCTATAGGGTCGCTGTGAGTCGGAATCAACTTCATGGCAACAGATTTTTGGTTTTTACTTAGTACATAGTTTTGCACAATAATGTACAAGAAATTCTAAATTCCAAAACTCAGTTGACCCAGAAAGTTGTGGAAAAAAGGCTGTGGACCTGTATAATCAAATCATATAGTGATTAAGTGCAATGGAAACTCAGAGGAGAGATAGGTCAGTTTAGGTTGGAGTAATCACAGAAGACTTCCCATGGCAGGATTTGAACGTGATTTTGGAAAGTGGAAGATTTAAAGAGACAACATAGGGTAGAGAGCATCTGACCCAGGAGAAGTAACAATGAGAGGCAGATCAACTATTGTGATATCTGAAACTTATACATTTTGCGGTACTTCTCTAAGGTAAAGAATAAAAATTATGACTATAGTTAGGTTCAGAAACTTGGAAGGCACCCTTGCAAATAAGGGGCCATGAAGTTTAAGTGCCAGTAGTTTCTTAGTAAATCCACTTTTTGAGCAAGAGAAACAGCATGGATGATTTATTTTATAAACTGAAATATACTTACAGATTTATAAATAAACACATATGTTGATACATGGAGGAGAGAAAGAGGAGGAAAGCATTGGGTTCCTTGGGGAAAGGGAGACGGTGCACATTAATCTTATCCTTTTGAGCTATTTGAGAATTTGAAAATTGATAACTTTTTTATTTAGGCATAATATGTATGACCTTTGGAAAATAGCTCAAAGATTTTTTTTTTAATGGTGGCTTTCAATGAAAGTTTACAGTTCCAGTCAGTTTCTCGTTCAAAAATTTATACACAGATTGTTAGGTGACCCTAGATGCTCTCCCTACAATGTGACAGCACGCTCCTCCTTTCCACCCTGAACTTCCCATGTCAATTCAACCAGCTCCTGTCCCTGTCTGCCTTTTCATCTCGCCTCTGGGCAGGAGCCACCCACTTAGTCTCATGTATCTACTTGAACTAAGAAGCACACTCCTCACAAGTATCATTTTATGTCTTATAGTCAAGTCTAATCTTTGTCTGAAGAGTTGTCTTCGGGAATGGTTTTAGTTTTGGGCTAACAGAGAGTCCGGGGGCCACATCTTCCAGGGTCCCTCCAGTCTCAGTCAGACCATTAAGTCTGGTCTTTTTACTAGAATTTGAGTTCTGCACCCCACTTTTATCCTGCTCCATCCGGGACTCTCTGTTGTGTTCCCTGGCAGGGTGGTCATTGGTGGTAGCCAGGTACCATCTAGTTCTTCTGGTCTCAGGTTGATGGAGTCTCTGGTTTATATGGCTCTTTCTGTCTCTTGAGCTAATATTTTCCTTGTGTCTTTGGTGTTCTTCATTCTCCTTTGCTCTAGGTGGGTTGGGACCAGTTGATACATCTTAGATGGCTCCTGACTAGCCTTTAAGACCCCAGGTGCCACTCACCAAAGCGGGATGCAGAATATTTTCTTAATAAACTTTGTGATGCCAATTGACCTAGATGTCCCCTGAAACCATGGTCCCCAGACCCCCGCCCCGCTACTCTGTCCCTGAAGTGTTGGGTTGTATTCAGGAAACTTCTTAGCTTTTGGTTTAGTACAGCTGTGCTGACTTACCCTGTATTGTCCGTTGTCCTTCCTTTCACCTAAGATAATTCTTGTCTACTATCTAGTTAGTGAATACCCCTCTCCCTTCCTCCCCACCCTCATAACCATCAAAGAACATTTTCTTCTGTGTTTAAATCTTTTCCTGAGTTCTTATAATAGTGGGCTCATACAGTATTTGTCCTTTTGCAACTGACTGATTTCACTCAGCATAATGCCTTCCAGATTCATCTATGTTATGAGATGTTTTGCAGATTCATTGTTGTTCTTTATTGTTATATATTCCACTGTGTGCATATATACCATAATTTGTTTATCTATTTGTCTGTTGATGGGGACCTAGGTTGTTTCCATCTTTTTGCTATTGTGAACAGTGTTGCAGTGAACATGGGTGTGCATATATCTATTTGTGTGATGGCTCTTATTGCTCTAGGATATATTCCACAGAGTAGAATTGCTGGGTCATACGGTACTTCTATTTCTAGCTTTTTAAGGAAGTGCCAAATCAATTTCCAAAGTGTTTGTACCTTTTTACATTCCCACCAGCAGTGTGTAAGTGTTCCAGTCTCTCCACAACCTCTCCAACATTTATTATTTTGTGTTGTTTTGATTAATGCTAGTCTTGTTGGGGTAAATTGGTATCTCATTGTAGTTTTGATTTGCATTTCTCTAATGGCTAATGATCGTGAGCATTTTCTCATGTATCTGTTGGCTGCCTGAATGTCTTCTTTTGTGAAGTGCGTGTTCATATCCTTTGCCCATTTTTTAATTGAGTTATTTGTCTTTTTGTTGTTGAGGTTTTGCAGTATCTTGTAGATTTTAGAGATTAGACGCTGATCAGATTTGTTGTAGCCAAAAATTTTTTCCCAGTCTATAGGTTATCTTTTTAAACTTTTGGTGAAGTCTTTTGATGAGCATAAGTGTTTGATTTTTAGGCGCTCCCAGTTATCTGGTTTCTCTTTTGGTGTTTTCTGCATTGTTAGTAATGTTTTACATTCTGTTTTTGCCTTATATTAGGGCTCCTTGGGTTGTCCCTAATTTTCTTCCATATTTATTGTTTTAGATTTTATATTTAGGTCTTTGATCCATTTTGAGTTAGTTTTTGTGCATGGTGTGAGGTATGGGTCTTGTTTCATTTTTTTTGCAGATGGATATCCAGTTATGCCAGCACCATTTGTTAAAGAGACTGTCTTTTCCCTATTTAATGGACTTTGAGCCTTCGTCAAATATCAGCTGCTCATAGGTGGATGAATTTATGTCTAGATTCTCAATTCTGTCCCATCGGTCTATATATCTGTTGTTGTACCAGTACCAGGCTCTTTTGACTAACATGGCAGTATAATAGGTTCTAAAATCAGGTAGTGTGAGACCTCTCACTTTGTTCTTCTTCTTGAGTAATGCTTTACTTATCTGGGCCTCTTTCATTTCCATATGAAGTTGGTGCTTTGTTTCTCCATCTCATTAGAAAAAAAATCCTTAGAATTTGGATTGGGATTGCATTGTATCTGTAGATCCCTTTGGGTAGAATTGACTTTCTTACAATATTGAGTCTTCCTATCCATGAGCAAGGTATATTTTTCCACTTACATAGGTCTCTTTTGGTTTCTTACAGTAGTGTCTTATAGTTTTCTTTGTATAGGTCTTTTAAGTCTCTGGTTAGATTTACTCCTAAGTATTTTATCTTCTTGGTGGCTGTTGTAAATGGTATTGATTTGGTGATTTCCTCTTCAAATTTCTCTCTGTTGGTGTAGAGGAATTCAGGTGATTTTTGTATGTTTATTTTGTATCCTGATACATTGCTGAAATCTTCTATTAGATCCAGTAGTTTTCTTGTGGATTCTTTGGGGTTTTCTATGTATAAGATCATGTCATCTGCAAATAGAGATACTTCTACTTCTTACTTACCTATTTGGATGCCCTTTATTTCATCTTCTAGCCTTATTGCTCTGGCTATGACCGCCAGCGCAATGTTGAATAAGAGTGATGATAAAGGGCATCCTTGTCTGGTTCCTGTTCTCAAGAGGAATGCTTTCAGACTCTCTTCATTTAGGATGATGTTTCCTGTTGGCTTTGTATAAGTGCCCTTTATTATGTTGATGAATTTCCCTTCTATTCCTATTTTGCTGAGAGTTTTTATCATGAATGGGTTTTGGACTTTGCCAAATGCCTTTTATGCATCAATCGATAAGATCACGTGGTTCTTGTCTTTTGTTTTATTTATGTGATGGATTACGTTGATTGTTTTTCTAATGTTGAACCATCCTGCTTGCCTGGTATGAATCCCACTTGCTCATCGTGAATTAACTCTTGATATGTTGTTGAATTCTATTGGCTAGAATTTTGTTGAGAATTTTTGTGTCTATGTTCATCAGGGATATTGGTCTGTAATTTTCTTTTTTTGTGGTGTCTGTACCTGGTTTTGGTATCAGGGTTAGGCTGACCTCACAGAATGAGTTTGGGAGTATTCCATCTTTTTCTGTGCTCTGAAATACCTTTAGAAGTAATGGTGTTAACGCTTCTCTGAAAGTTTGGTAGAATTCTCCAGTGAAGCTGTCAGGCCCAGGGGCTTTTTTTTGGTTGGGAATTTTTTAATTACTTCTTCAATCTATTCTTTTGTTATAGGTTTATTTAGTTGTTCTACCTCTGTTTGTGTGTTTCTAGAAATTTGTCCATTTCCTCTAGGTTTTCAAATTTGTTAGAGTACAATTTTTCATAGTATTCTGTTATGATTCTTTTAATTTCAGTTGAGTCTGTTGTGATATCGCCTGTCTCACATCTTATTCAGGTTATTTGCTTCTCTCCTGGTTTTCTTTTGTCAGCTTGGTCATTGGTTTCTCAATTTTCTTATTCTTTTCAAAGAACCAGCTTTTGGTCTTGTTAACTCCTTCAACTGTTTTTCTACTTTCTGTTTTACTTAATTCTGCTCTAATTTTTATCATTTGCTTTTTTCTGGTGCTGAAGGGCTTCTTTTGCTGCTCTGTTTCTCTTTGTTTGAGTTGAAGGGTTAATGTTTTGATTTTAGCCCTTTCTTCTCTTCAGACGTGTGCATTTATTGCTATAATTTGACCTCTGAGCACTGCTGTTGCTGTGTCCCAAAAGTTCTGGTAGGATGTGTTTGCATTATCATTTGATTCTGTGAATTTCTTTATTCCGTCCTTTATTTCTTCTATAACCCAGTAGTTTTTGAGCAAGGTGTTGTTCAGTTTCCATGTGTTTAATTTTTTTTCACTGTTTTTTCTGTTGTTGATGTCTACTTTTATGGCTTTATGGTAAGAAAAGATGCTTTGTAATATTTCGATGCTTTGGATTCTGTTAAGGCTTGTTTTATGGCCTAATATGTGGTCTATTCTGGAGAATGTTACAAGTGCATTGGAAAAGAAAGTATGCTTGGGGGGTGGGGCCAAGATGACAGTAGTCAGAAGCTTCTAGTGGCCTCTTACAACAAAGACCCGAAAAACAAGTGACTCGCTTATATATGACAATCTGGGAGCCCTGAACATCAAAGGCAAGGTTGAGGGACTGTACTGAGTGGCAGGGGCAGCAGAGATGGTTCAGAAGCAGCGAGGAGGTGTGCCAGACCTGACCCAGCAAGAGCCTGAGCCTCTCAGGTCTCATCAGCTTGGGGGTGAGTGGTGAAGCAGGCAAGCATCGGTGCTCGGGAGGATATTCTGCACAGGGAAACCCAGCCTCTGAGAGTCTACTCGGCCACACAGAACCAGCGAGAAGCAGCCCTCGATCGCTGAAAGATAAATATTTGTGTCCAGCCTACCGCGCCGATCAAAAACACCCCCCTCAGGGAACAACCTCTCACCCATTTACCTCCCCACTCCCTGCTCTGCACTGGGTCCCAGGCCAGCTTCAGCAATTGCTGAGTCCCCTGGGCCAGAAGTAGGATCCATCACACGCCCTGAGCCATTCTCCTGACCTTGGAGAATGAACAAACTAACAAACGGGAAAAAATAAACTGCCAGCTCCCCTAAGCCAGGAACTCAGGGTAGGCAAAGCTCCTTTTTCTAAACACACACATAAGCGATCCACAGACTTTGAGTGCCTTTCCACCTGCATAGACTTGTGTGGGCCCATTTCAACAGCATAGGCCCTCATTACTGCAGTACAACAGGGTATATACCAGAACCCTAACTTCAACGGTTTCAGCTGTGAAGTGGCAGGTTCGTGACATTTGACTCTGCTCTGCCTATTAAGCAGGGTCTTCACCTACCCACATCAGGGGCCTGAGGACTGGTTACTCCACCCATGCCACCTAGCCACCTGTGATAGGGGCCCAAGAATAAGAGGTGGTGCCCCCAGTACTTACAGCTAACAGCATTGGGTGCTCATAGTCTAACTGCAAAACCTCCCCACCTACACTCTGTAAAGAACAGGGACACGCCTTCCTCCTGGACACTTGGGGGCAGCTGTCAGCCCCCTGCCTTGCTCAGATTGTGCTTGCTGCAGTCAGATGCCTGTGCCTACACTAATCATCCATGCCTGTCTAGGACTGTAGGTGAGAGCCTGCACCACACACTTCGTGGCTATCTACCTTGGCGCACCTGAGCTGAATCCATACAGGAGGAGTGGGTGGACACCTGAGCTCACATACCTAGTAACAGATCTAACAACCTGGTAACAGGATATTAGAGCTTCAAAGGTGCCAGTAATCAAACTAGCTGATACGAGTAGCCCATTTGGGCATATGAAAACAGAACAAGAAGCTAGGACACAGTAAACAAACATAAAATAAATATAATAACTTATTGATGGCTCAGAGACAACAGTCAATATCAAATCACATAAAGGGGCCATCTACAATGGCTTCATCAAGCTCCCCAAATACAGAATCTAGAAATTTTCCAGAGGAGGAAAATTTCTTGGAAATACTGGAGGCAGAATACAAAAGATTAATGTACAGAACTCTTCAAGAGATTAGGAAGGAAATTAAGCAAAACGCAGTACACACAATAGAGGTAATTAAAAACATTAGAGAAGAGCATAATGAAAAATTTAAGAGGCTGCAAGAATCCATAGAGAGACAGGAATCAGAAATCCAGAAGATTAATGATAAAATCTCAGAATTAGTCAACTCAGTAGAAAGTCATAGGAGCAGAATTGAGGCATTGGAAGTCAGAATTAGTGAGACTGAAGATAAAGCACTGGACACTAACTTATTTGAGGAAAAATCAGATAAAAGCATGAAAAAAAAAATGAAGAAACCCTAAGAATTATGTGGGATTCTGTTAAGAGTGATTGGAGTATCAGAACGGGGGGATAACAGAAAATACAGACAGAATTGTTGAAGATTTGTTGGCAGAAAACTTCCCTGATATCGTGAAAGATGACAAGATCTCTATCCAAGATGCCCCTTGAACCCCAAATAAGGTAGATCCCAAAAGGAAGTCACCAAGACATATTATAATCAAACTTGCCAAAACCAAACTTAGAATTTTAAGAGCGGCTAGGGATAAGCAAAGAGTTATCTACAAAGGAGAGTCAATAAGAATAAGCTCAGACTACTCAGCAGAAACCATACAGGCAAGAAGGCAATGGGATGACATATATAAAGCCTTGAAGGAAAAAAAAACTGGCAGCAAGAGTTATATATCCAGCAAAACTGTCTCTCAGATATGATGGCGATATTAGGGCATTTCCAGATAATGAAAAGTTTAGGGAATTTGCAAAAACCAAACCAAAATTACAAGAAGTACTAAAGAGAGTCCTCCAGTTAGAAAATCTATAACATCAGATACAACTGAAGACTAGAACACAGGACAGAGCTACCAGATATCAAACTATATAGGGAAGTCACAAATATAAATCAAAGCTAAAACACTGAATATAGGGAAACAGATGTCAATATGTAACAGATGATGACATTAAAATAAAAAAGAGGGACTTAAAAAATGTAGACATAGTTTTTCATCTGAACAGAAAGTCAAGGCAATATAAAGAAATACAAGGCTGGTATCAACTTAGAAAAATAGGGATAAATATTAAGGTAACCACAAAGGAAACTAACAATCCTACAACTCCAAATAAAAAACAAGAAAAATATAAAGACTCAGCAAATACAAACTGAACAATAATGAAAAAGATGAAAAGAAAATACATAAAGAAAAACAACTCAGCACAGACAATTAAGTGGAACAAAGAAACCGTGAACAAACAAGAAAAGACATCAAAATGAAAGCACTAAACTCATACCTATCAATAATTACGCTGAATGTAAATGGACTAAATGCACCAATAAAGAGACCAAGAGTGGCAGATTGGATAAAGAAACATAATCCGCCTATATGCTGCCTACAGGAGACACACCTTAGACTTAAAGACACAAACGAAAACTCAAATGTTGGAAAAAAATATATCAAGCAAACAACACTCAAAGAAGAGCAGCAGTGGCAATATTAAACTCTGACAAAATAGACTTTAAAGTAAAATCCACCATAAAGGATAAGGAAGGGCACTATATAATGATTAAAGGGTCAATACACCAGGAGGACATAACTATA
>NW_004443963.1:4291956-4367730 GCF_000243295.1 Trichechus manatus latirostris | reverse complement strand
AGAGACAGAAAGGGCCACATAAACCAGAGACTTCATCAGCCTGAGACCAGAAGAACTAGACGGTGCCCAGCTACCACCAATGACCACCCTGACAGGGAACACAACAGAGTCTCTGATGGAGCAGGAGAAAGGTGAGGTGCAGAACTCACAATTCTAGTAAGAAGATCAGACTTAGTGGTCTGAATGAGAGTAGAGGAACCCTGGAAAGCATGGACCCCAGATTCTCTATCAGCTCAGAACTAGAACAATTTCTGAGGCCAACTCTTCAGACAGGGAGTGGACTGGACTTGTGGGACATAAAGTGATATTTGTGAGGTGTGTGTCTCAGCTCAAGTGGATACAAGAGACTAAACAGGCAGCTTCTGTCCAGAGGTGAGATGGGAAGGCAGAGAGGGCTAGGAGGTGGTTGAATGAACATGGGGTATCGGGGGTGTGCTGTCACAGTGTGGGGAAAGCAATTGGGGTCACATAAAAGTGTGTGTATAAATTTTTTGTATGGGAGACTAACTTGAAATGTAAACTTAATTTAAACTACAATAAGCAGCAGCAGCAAAAAAGAATAAAGAAGTTCTAAGGATTGGAAAAAATAAAGTATACTTGGCTGCGCTTTGGTAGAGTGTCCTGAATATGTCTGTGAGATCAAGTTGGTTGACTGTGGCATTTAGATCTTCTGTGTCTTTTGTGAGCTTTTTTTCTGGATGTTCTGCCCTTCACCGATACTGAGGTGTTGAAGTCTCCTACTATTATTGTGGAGCTGTCTATTTGTCTTTTCAATGCTGTTAGAGTTTACTTTATGTATTTAGGAGCTGTGTCATTGAATGCATAAATATTTATTATGGTGGTGTCTTCCTGGTATATTGATCCTTTAATCATTACATAGTGTCCTTCCTTATCCTTTGTGGTGGATTTTACTTTAAAGTCTATTTTGTTAAAGATTAATATTGCCACTCCTGCTCTTTTTTGATTGTTGTTTGCTTGATATACTTTTTTGCATCCTTTGAGTTTTAGTTTGTCTGTGTTTTTAATTCTAAGGTGTGTCTCTTGTAGGCAGCTTATAGATGGATATTGTTTTTTAATCCATTCTGCCACTCTCTGTCTCTTTATTGGTACATTTAATCTATTTACATTCTGTGTAATTATTGATAGGTATGCCTTTACTACTGTCATTTTGATGTCTTTTTTTTGTGTGTTGATGACAGTTGCTTTGTTCCACTTAATTTTCTGTGCTGAGTCGTTTATGTATTTTCTTTTCATCTTTTTAATTGTTGATTTTGTGTTTGCTGAGTCTTTATGTTTTTCTTGTTTTTTATTTTGATGTATAGGATTGTTAATTTTCTTTGTAATTACCCTAGTATTCACCCCTATTTTTATAAGTTTAAACCAATCTTTTATTTCTTTATATCCCCTTGACTTCCTCTCCGTATGAAAGATTTATGACTACATTTTAGTCCCTTTTTTTTGTTTCAACGTTGTCATCTATTACATATTGACATCTGTGTTTCCCTATTTTCAGTGTTGTAGCTTTGATTTATTTTTGTGACTTCCCTATATAGTTTGATATCTGGTTGCTCTGTCCTGTGTTCTAGTCTTGGGTTATTATCTGATATTACTGATTTTCTAACCAGGGGACTCGCTTTAGTATTTCTTGTAATTTTGGTTTGGATTTTGCAGATTACCTAAACTTCTGTTTATCTGGAAATGCCCTAATTTCACCGTCATATTTGAGGGACAGTTTTGCTGGATATATAATTCTTGGCTTGCAATTTTTTTCCTTCAAGGCTTTATATATGTCATCCCGTTGCCTTCTTGCCTGCATGGTTTCTGCTGAATAGTCGGAGCTTAGTCTTATTGAGTCTCCTTTGTAGATGACTTTTTGTTTATCCCTAACTGTTTTTAAAATTCTCTCTTTATCTTTGCTTTTGACAAGTTTGATTATAATATGTCTTGGTGACTTTCTTTTGAGATCGACCTTGTGTTGGGTTCCATGAGCATCTTGGATAGATATCTTGTCATCTCTCACAATATCAGGGAAGTTTTCTGCCAACAAGTCTTCAACAATTCTTTCTGTATTTTCTGTTATCCCCCCATTCTGATACTCCAATCACTCATAGGTTATTCCTCTTGATAGAGTCCCACGTAATTCTTAGGGTTTCTTCATTTTTTTAAATTCTTTTATCTGAGTTTTCCTCAAATAAGTTGGTATGAAGTGCTTTATCTTTAATCTCACTAATTCTGGCTTCCATTTCCTCAATTTGGTGCCTATGACTTTCTATTGAGTTGTCTAATTCTGAAATTTTATTGTTAATCTTCTGGATTTCTGTTTGCTATCTCTCTGTGGAGTCTTGCAGCCTGTTTAATTCATCATTATGCTCTTATATAATATACTTAAGTTCCTCTGTTGCTTTGTCTGTATGTTCCTTGCATTGTTCTGCATTTTGCCTGATCTCCTTCCTGATATCTTGAAAAGTTCTTTATGTTAATCTTTTGTATTCTACTCCAGTTATTCCAACAAGTTCTCTTCTTCTGGAAGATTTCTTGATTCTATGTTTTGGGAGCTTGCTGAAGCCATCATGATCTGCCTCTTTATGTGATTTGGTATTGACTGTTGTCTCCGAGCCATCAATAAGTTATTATATTTATTTTATGTTTGCTTACTGTGTCCTAGCTTCTTGTTTCATTTTGTTTCGATAATGCCCAAATAGGCTGCTTGCGTGAGCTAGTTTGATTATTGGCACCTTTGAATCTCTAACGCCCTTTCACCAGGTGGTTAGATCTGTTACTAGGTATGTGAGCCCAAGAGTCCATTTACTTTTCTTATATGGAATCAGCTCAGGTGTCCAGGTAGTTAGTCACCAAGTGTGTGGTGCAGGCTCTCACCTACAATCCTAGATGGGCAGGGGTGATTGGAGTAGAGCTAGGTATCTGGCTGCAGTAGAGGGTCATGCACTGAGCAAGGCAGGGGGCTAATGGCTGCCCCGAGTGTCTGGGAGGAAAGCATGTCCCTGTTCTCTAGAGTGCATAGGTGGGTGAGTTTTGCAGCTGAACTGTGGGAACCCAGTGTTGTTGGCTGTAAGGACTAGGAAGCACCACTTATTCTTGGACCCCAGTCACAGGTGTCTAGGTGGCATGGGTGGAGCCACCAGTCCTCAGGCCCCTGATATGGGTAGGTGAGGACCCTGCTTAATGGGCAGAGTGATCTCAAATGTCACGTACCTGCCACTCTACCATATAGCTGATACAGTGAAAGTAGGCTTCAGGTATATACCCTGTTGTACTGTGTTAATGAGGGCCTATGCTGTTGAAATTTGTCCACATAGGTCTATGCAGGGTTGAAAGGCATTCAAAGTCTGTGGACCCCTTATGCCTGTGCTTAGCCAAAGGAGCTGTGCCTGCCCTGAGTTCCCGTCTTAGGGGAGCTGGCAGATTATTTTTTCCTGTTTGTTAATTTGTTCCCTCCCCAAGGCTGGGAGAATGGCTCAGGGCACATGATGGATCCTACTTCTGGCCCAGGGGATGTGGCAATCATTGAAGCTGGCCCGGGACCCGGTGCAGAGCAGGGAGAGGGCGAGTAAATGTGAGAGAGTTTCTTCCCAAAGGGGATGTTTCTTGATGCATGTGGTAGGTTAGATGCATATACTTATCTTTTACTGATTGAGTGCCGCTTTTCACTGATTCTGGAGGCTTGAGTAGACTCCCTGCCACTTGGTGTCTGCTGATGTGGAAAACATGTCCCGAGTGTCACTGCTTGCCTCACTGCACACGCCAGCCAATCTGGCCTTCAGGGTGCCAGTTCCTACCACCGGGTGAGGTCTGGCAACTCCCCACTGCTTCTGAACCGTCTCACCCTCCCTCTTCCACTGAGTTTGATTCCTCAACTTTGCCTTTGATGTTCAGGGCCCCTAGATTGTCATGTATAATCGATTCACTTGTTTTTTCAGGTCTTTGTAGTAAGAGGGACCACAAGAAATGTCTGGCTACTCCGCCATCTTGGCCCCACTTCTCAAACATTTTTTTTTCCATTTCTACCCCACCCCTCCCATCCCTTATAACCAATAAAGATTGTTACTTTTTGTGTGTAAACTGTTTCATGAGTTTTTACAATAGAGGTCTCATACAATATTTGTATTTTTGTGATTGACTTATTTCACTCAGCATAATGTCCTCCAGTTTCATCCATGTTACGAGATGCCTCACAGATTCATCATTGTTCTTTATCATTGCATAATACTCCATTATGTGTATGTACCATAGTTTGTTTATCCATTCATCTGCTGATGGGCATCTAGGTTGTTTCCATCTTTTTGCTATTGTGAACAATGGTGCCATGAACATGGGTGTGCATATGTCTATTCGTGTAACAGCTCTTATTTCTCTAGGATATATTCCTAGGAGTGGGATTGCTGGATTATATGGTATTTCTATTTCTAGCTTTCTAAGGAAACGCCGTATCATTTTCCAAAATGGTTGTATCATTATGCATTCCCACCAGCAGTGCATAAGAGTTCTGATCTCCCCTCAGCCTCTCCAACATTTGTTATTTCCAGTGTTTTTGATTTGTGCCAGTAATGCCGGGGTGAGATGGTATCTCATTGTGGTTTTAATTTGCATTTCTCTAATGGCTAGTGTCAAACTTTTTTTTTAAAGAAGGAATCCACTTGTGAGTGTATTTCCAAGTGAGTGGCTTTAGGGAGGTCTTTTTCAGGTTTCTCATGCCTGACTCTGTAGCTAGTCAATTGCTAAAGCTTAAAGAAGATTTGGCAGCATAAATATTGTAATATACGTAAATGGCAACCTCTTTAAAGAAAAGAAAAAGTGGCATTTCATTTGGAATTTACCTTTTTATTGACTATTTATGGATAGATTATCTTTAGACTTCAGGGAAGAAGTTTGAATTTTAAAATCTTTAAAGGTGAATACTTCATTTTAAGATTAAAGAGGAAGTTTCAATCATATTAGATACATAGCAATACTCTTTTCAGAAGGAGTGCTTTGGCTATGCAATGATTTATATTTACTCATAAAAATAATGCTGATTGTTAAGGTTTATTGAGTTCGTACTATATGCCAAGCACTGTTCTGAGTCCTTTACCCTTTGAATTTCCTTTAATCTTCCCAACACACTAGTGGTGTGTTGTTTTCCCCTTTTACACAGGTGGAAACTGAGCACTAACACTTGTGCAGAGTCACGTAACTTGTACCAGGCAGAGCCAGGTCACAGACCCAGGCAGACTGACTCCAATTTGCCAAGCCGCTTCTCTTTACATCAGCTTACCTCAGATGGGTGTCTAGGCTTACCTTATACAGGGTATCTAGGAAATTATACAAAAGCAAGACTGACTGTTTACATACCCTCCTCCCCTGCCACTTAACCATGATCTGATTAAATGCTACACGTATTTCCTAAAGTACATCCAGAAAACAAAATTCTTACAAATGCAATAGCCTGCATGGGGTTAGCACCACTTATGTATTTTACATCACTTTCAAAAAATCACATTTTCTCACTTTGCCATAAATTGTGCTCATCTTTCTAATATATAGTGTGAGTGAGTGTTTGGAATAGCAAACACCATCCCCAAACTGCCTAATAATTAATCCTCTTGGAGTAAGCTTTCTCCTCGCTTCATTCTTCTTTGGGATGGAATCAGTATTGCATGTTAGTTCCTTCCTTCCCACACCTCTCCTAGGTTAAAGCTGAATTCTTTGAGAGCAAGATTTTTTTTTTTTTGTGACTTTAACAATGTTCTGTTCACATGTCCTTGCATGGACCCCACAATTGCTTGTTGACCCATTTTAACCTCTTTTGAGCGTCATCTTCAAAGTGTAACTGTCCTTGACAATGAAAGAGACCTTCCTATTGTCTGGTCCTTCCAGGCAATCTTTAGCATGGAGCTAAATGGCTTTCAGATGGAGGAGTTGGCTAGAGGAAGGAGACAAAGTAAGCTGTTGTTCCTGAGTGACTTTGCTAAAGTTTCCCTTTTCTCTCTGAGGATGGTGCATTTCTATAGAAGATGACAGACATTTTGACAGGTGCAATATGCTTTGAACTGTTGTGTCTGATAATTCTTTTGTCTTGGGTTTTCCCAGAAGAATGGTACATCTCCTTGGGATGCTGATATGCATATTGTTTGCTTTTCCTTTAGTGTGGTGAAGCCTTCCTTCCCACTTTCCGTCCACCTCTCTCTTTAGGCCGATTGCACGCACGTCACTAACGCAGATGGGAAAGCAGCCTTAGTGCAGGGACCTCTCCTTACCCTCTTCCCTCCCCCCCTTTTTTTTCTCAAAATGGAAATTGCTTCTTATATAGTTTCATCATTATTCCTTAAAAGGAAGGAAGAGAGAGAGAGAGAGAGAAATTACTGAAAGATATTAAGAAGAAGTGGAAATGTTTATGACCTAACAACTCAGTGACAAATTGTTTACATTTTGGAGCATATCCTTTCATACATTTTTCTTAGCATAGTCCCATATAGAACTAGTTTTGCAAAAAGGAGGTCATACTATACAGACTGTTCTATAACCTGATTTTCCCCCATTCCAATGATGTAATATCGTTGCAATATCAATAAATAATAATCTTTATTACAATTTTAAATACCTACAGAGAATTTCATTACCAATGTACCATAATTTAATTAACCTATTCACTATTCTGGGATATTTTAGTTACTTCCAAATTTCACTATTATAAATATATTTTCACACATGTATTTTACATACACTTGTCTAATCTGGTTATTTTTATAATGTAAATTCCTAAATGTATTTCTGGTCAAAATTCACGCAAGAGTTAACCTTTGGTATCATCTGTCACTGTCCGGAAAGACTCCTAAGCATTTCATCTGATAAGCTCTCTGACTTCCTTAGCTTGAAAAAGAATGGTGACCTTAGTCAGAAGAGATTTAGCCTAAACCAAAAAAAGACACCAGCGATCCTAAATTAAATCAGTTTGCCTCTTCACCTTTGTCGTGGTGAATTCGATCTACAAAGATTTTTGTGTTTTGATATAAATGTGGGCAAGTTTTTGTTTGACAAATTTAAGGGCCTCTGCTACTTCAGGAACTAAAACCAGGGGCTTCCAATTATATAATAGAACAACACTAACTGTTCCATATCTAGACTGATGTGGAAACAGAACCTCACCACAGCCCCATTTGTTTCTCTGGATGGCCTTTTGTTGTATTTCTGTTAGATGTGGCTGCTGCCCAGCACCTTCACCCAAGCGTGACAGAAAAAAAAAGACAGGATGAAACAATACAAGGTTTTTTTAAAAAAAAAATACAAAAATTTAACTCTTGTTTTAATTCATACTGTTTTTTAGTACTGAGAAATTTCTAGAATCAGAGAAAGAATGGACTAAGAGAAAAAGCTTAGGATTTGGAGATTTTGCTAATACAAGAAATAGATGAAGGACATTTTAGAGATTTATTTATGTATCTTTCAGAACCTCCTAAATATACGCTTACTTGCAAATAGTTACTTTGTGATTTAGAATCTACTATGCCTTACCATACAAACAGTGTCAAATGGAAATTAATGAAGAGTGAGATATGTCACGAGTCTGAACTAGTTGTATCTAGTTTACGGAGCATCTGAAAAATCAAAGTAGCCGTGCTCTGTGGAAAATGACGAAATGTAGCATCTGTAGTTTGGATTGAAAAAGGACAAAATTAAATTTAAATATTATGTATGGAAAATAGTAAAAACTGTACTTACAATTTTTAAATAAGGACATATTATTTTAAACTGGATCAGGTGCAAAATATAAACTAAATCTAGTTTTTATTTCCAGTTTGGTTCTTTCTTGTAAACTGTATGGCCAACTTATCCTGTCTACTCAGTCCCCTCCTTCCAACTTTTCTATTTTGTTTTACTCCACAGTCTGAACTGAACCTTCCATATGAAAAACTAAGGTGGGTTGTGAATTCTGCTAACCCAGAGTAGTTACAAAGTCACTTATGCTTCAATTTAAACAGCAGGATGCTGAGAGTTGGGAGTGCTGTGGGTCATGTGATCTGTTGACCTCTATCTGAGTTCCGTGACTCTGCCTAGTAACAATTGATTAATGGTATATGGTAAGATTCCAGCCAGATCTCATCAGTCCCCTGAGTTTGAAGACTTCCTCATTATCTTAGGCCTTTCACTGCTGCCCTTAGGAAATTTTACTCACAAATTAGGCTGAACAAAGTCTTCTGAAAGAAAATTATTTTCGGTGTTTGGTCATCGGGGAGCAGAAGGCTCGATGGTCATTTATTGCATTGAAAAAAGGCATGGGAGGCAAGTGGTGATGAGAGGGCCCGGCCACCATTCAGTCTTCTTTCCTCTTTGCTCCAGGGCTGGGGTTTTTAGAAGAAATGTAACAAATTATCACTAAGTGACAAGATGGTCTTAAATTTTTCTTTCTTTTAAAATTAGAATGTCTACTTTTTGTGCTGGGATAGAGCTTATGTGCACATTTATTTATTGAATGTTAGCATCCAGTAATCATCTGGGTTGTGTGACAGGCACTCCTGGTTATCTACCTATTATTAACAGAACTCCAGTTCTATTTAGAGCAACTATGTGTCAGCTTAAAAATACTCTTATCTAGTACTCACTTGTAACTATAGTATCTGTGTTGTCCTGACCAACTAGAGGTCAACAACTGTACTGGAGAAGCTACCATTTTCCTGATCAAGAGGAACGGATTCAGCTGGCATTCCTTTTGTCCTTTGCTTTCCCCCTTCTTCTTGCCTGCAGCAGAGGTGCAATGCCAGGAGGTGAAGAGGTGATAAGCCCAGCCCTGAAGAGTGCAAAGTGGTTAGTCTCAGTTAGTCATAACAATTCTATTCCTCTTGGCCACTGGTTGGGCTAAGGATGGTTTTGTGACCCCCATTCTGGCCAATGGAGCATAAAAGAAAGTCTGTTGAGCTTCTCGGGAAAGATCTTCCCTTTACTTTAAAAGAGAGATGTTTGAGAAGTCCTGCTCAGAGCAGTGGCAGCTGTTTTCCACCATGAAGAGCAGGTCAGGAGACTCCCAGAGTTGCCAGATCAGATCCGTGTTATTGCTGAACATTTAAATGCACCACCCACCTAAACTTCTTGTTAAGGGAACAATAAATCTTTACATTGTTTAAGCAACTATTAGTCAGGTTTTCTGTCCCTGGTAACCAAAAGCATTAAAACTACTATAAATGATTATGTGCCAGGCACTGTGTTAAGCTCTTTATAGTCATTATCTCATTTAATCTCAAGTGACCCTAAGAGATGAGGTCCCAGGGTGGTGCAAACAGCTAACTACTTGGCTCTAACTGAAAGATTGGAGGTTGGAGTCCACTCAGAGGAACCTCGGAAGGAAGGCCTGGTGATCTACTTCCAAAAAATAAGCCATTGAAAACTCTCTGGAGCATAGTTCTACTCTGACTCACATGGATTACTATGAATCAGAATCAATTTGATTGCAACTGGTTAAAAAAAAAACCTAAACTGAAAGATAATGACTGTCATTTCCTTGACTTTTTGTCCTTTTCTTTTTATTTTTTTCAGTCTCTCATACAAAAATTTATACATACACTGTTATGTGACCCTAATTGCTCTCCCTATACTGTGACAGCACACTCCTCCTTTCCACCCCTGATTTCCCATGTCCATTCTACCAGCTCCTGACCCTCTCTGCCTTCTCATCTCACCTCCGGACAGAAGCTGCCCATTTAGTCTCATGTATCTCCTAGAGCTAAGAAGCACACTCTTCATGAGTATCATTTTATGCCCCACAGTCCTGTCCAATCTTTATCTGAAGAGTTAGCCTCGGGAATTGTTTTAGTTCTAGGTTGCCAGAGAGTCTGTGGGCCATGCTTTCTGGGGTCCCTCCAGTCTCAGTCAGACTATTAAGTCTGATCTTCTTACTAGAATTTGAGTTCTGAACCTCACGTTTCCCCTGCTCCATCAGGGACTGTCTGTTGTGTTCCCCGTCAGGGCACTCATTGGTGGTAGATGGGCACCATCTAATTCTTCTGGTCTCAGGCTGATGAAGTCTCTGGTTTATGTGGCCTCTTCTGCCTCTTGGGCTAATACTTTCCTTGTGTCTTTGGTGTTCTTCATTTTCCTTTACTTCAGGTGATTGGGACCAATGGATGCATCTTAGATGGCCACTTGCTAGCTTTTAAGACCCCAGACACCACTCACCAAAGTAGGATGCAGAACAATTTCTTAATAAACTTTGTTATGCCAATTTGACCTAGATGTCCGCTGAAGCATGGTCCCTAGACTCCCGCCTCTGCTACTCTTTCCCTCAAAGTGTTTGATTGTACTCAGGAAACTTCTTAGCTTTGGTTTAGTCCGGTTGTGCTGACTTCCCCTGTAGTGTGTGCTGTCCTTCCCTTCACCTAAGACTATTTCTTGTTTACTATCTAGTTAGCGAATAACCCTCACCCTTCCTCCCCACCCTAGTAACCATCAAAGAATGTTTTCTTCTGTGTTTAAACCTTTTCTTGAGTTCTTACAGTAGTGCTCTTATACAATATTTGTCCTTCTGTGACTGACTAAATTCACTCAGTTCATTTCCTTGACTTTTGCAGATGGATAAACAGTTTTAGAGTGCTTAAATACCATACCAAAATCACAGACTGTTAGCGATTTTCTGATAATGACATGTCTTCCCTATAGGCCTTGAGCTCTCTGGGGTCTAGGGGTGTCAGTCCCTCATCCTTGTCCCTCTGGTCCCATCATGGTGCCAGGAAACACATGAATCTTCATCAGTTCCATGGATTATTGAATGAATGCTTTGTGTTTCATTTCTGGTTCATTCTACCACTTTCCATCAGATTGCCTCAAGCCAAGATAAGCATCATCGAGGGGTGATGTTTGTTAACGAAACATTCTGTTTCCCCTCTTTCCAAATAGAAACAATGTAGTAAGAAATAAAAACTCCAAATAGTTGTTTATTTTGGAATTTCAGAAATGTAAGAGGCCCTTGCCAATTCATTTAAAGTTCTTGGGGACAGCTTTGATTAAGAGTGCTCAGGAGTCAAGGCTCAGGAGAGAATTATACATTTTATCAAAAGTCCTTGATGAAATTTTGCCACTTAAGTTCTTTTTGATTCCTACTGTTACCTAAATTGTGTCTTAGGTAAAGTTGGCATAAAGCTTTCAGGATAGTTCCCCCTCAACCCTTAGTAGTTAGAATGGTCTTTTAACAAAATACGTATTACATTTTCTCTGAAAATTGTTTCAAGTTACTTATTCTTTCTCAGACTCAGTTTCCTGGACCTTAAAGAAGACAAGCTATTCATTAGTTTGTTCATTCATTCAATCAATTACTCACCAAAAAAAAAAAAAAAATATTGAGCAAATACTATGTGTCAGAGTGTTAAGCACCAGGAACAGAGTGGTATACAAAGCAGACATTATCCTTCCCCTTAAAGGGCTTATATGCCAGTGGGTGGGAGATTCATGATTCTGTCAGAGTGAATGTTGTTGTTGTTCGGTGCTGTCGAATTGGTTCCAACTCATAGTGATCCTCTGTACAACAGAAAGAAACACTGCCCTGTCCTGTGCTGTCCTCATGATTGTTGTTTCGCTTGAGCCCATTGTTGCAGCCACTGTGTCAATCCATCTCATTGAGGGTCTTCCTCTTTTTTACTGACCCTCCACTTTACCAAGCATGATGTCCTTCTCCAGGCACTGGTCCTTCCTGATAACATATCCAAAGTATGTGAGACGTAGTCTCGCCATCCTCATTTCTAAGGAGCATTCTGGCTATATTTCTTCCAAGACAGATTTTTTCATTCTTTTGGAAGTCCATGGTCTATTCAATATTCTTCGCCAACACCACAATTCAAAGGTGTCAGTTCTTCTTCAGTCTTCCTTATTCATTGTCCAGCTTTCACACGCATACGAGGTGATTGAAAACACCATGGCTTGAGCCAGGCTCCCCTTAGTCCTTAAAGCAAAATCTTTGCTTTTTAACACTTTAAAGAGATCTTTTGCAGCAGATTTGCGCAATGCAATGCGTCGTCTGATTTCCTCACTGCTGCTTCCACAGATGTTGATTGTGGATCCAAGTAAAATGAAGTCCTTGACCGCTTCAATCTTTTCTCCATTTATCATGCTGTTGCTTATTGGTCCAGTTGTGAGGATTTTTGTTTTCCTTATGTTAAAGTGTAAAAGGAGAAAATTAATTTATTTAGGGGTCAAAAGGAAAAGAAGGAGAAGGGGAAGGGGAAAAGGAAGGGGAAGAGTATTCTAAGTAGAAGGATCAGCTGGTACAAAGACCGTGGAGAGGAAACAAGCTTGGGTGCTACAGGCTAGTGTGTCTGGAGCACAGAGAAAGAGAGAATTGTGGTCAGAGATGAGGTTGGACCAGTTAGTGGAGGCCAGACCTCAAGGGCCTTGAGGCCTTACTAAGGATTTTGCTTTAATCCTGATAGCATTGACAAGCCGCTGAAGGGTTTTATGTAGTTGGGTGCACTACAGAGTGGAAGCAGGCATGCAAGCTTAGATGCCATGCAACAGTGGTCCAGGCGAAAGATGGTGGCAACTTGGACTAAACATTGTAGAAATGGATAAGTGGACAGATTCAGCTTCTACCAGCCACTGGCTTTGGTATTCTCTGTCAGCGCCCCACTTGGTGTCCACGTGATATGCTGATGGCATGCAAAGACTCAGGATAAAATACTAGAGGACTTTTTTCAATTCAAGATGGTAATTTATAACATTATTGTTTTATATTAAATAAAATAGAATATGAAATACAATTGAATATTCCTATGACTTTTTAAAGCTAAAACAGAAGATTTCAAAGACATTTTCTGCCTAGGCTAGGCTGCTTTGGGCTATACCTCTTGATTTCCCTGTGTGTGTATGTGTGTGCACGTGCACACCCATGTGTCATTTTCCTATGACAATAGAGTACTTCTATGTAATAATTGGAAAAATACTGTCTTGAGGTATCCTCACCCCCAGGTATGATTCTTGACTTTGGATAAATAAATTTTGAAAAATCCAAAGACTTTGAAAACTCAAAGTACATCTTTAATGGAAAAATGGCAAATATAGGGATTGGGGCCTTGAGGCTAACACTCAAATTATATTATGTTGGCAATTGTCCACCTTAAAGATAAATTAGAGCTGATCTTCTGCTTCACATACTTGACTTAGAGGTTTCATCTCTCACTTTCATTGGATAAAGAACAATGATAGCAGTATATTCATGGTATTTCTATTTCCATCCCCCTACACACACACATACACACACATTCTTACTCCATACTATTTAGGAGAATGAAGTCTTCATTTCTTTATACTATTATTTAGATTTGTTCTCACTTGGGGATTTCTTTGAAGTTAATGTTAAATGTTAGTCGCAACTGAATTTAATTCAATTTATAGAATCATAAAATAATTAACAATCATTTTATCACTGATTTTAAGTGAACAGAAGTACAATTCTAATTAGCATAAGCAAGGAAATTTACAGTTTGCATAACTGAAAAATAAGGGGTAGCTGAGGCACAACTGGATCCAAGCATATGAGATGTCTTCAGGTTTGAGGGTCTCTGTCTATCTTTCTTTCTCTCTCTGTTTCTGTCTCTTTCTCTCTGTCTCTCTCTGTATTAGCCCTCAAGATGGTCACAGTCTAGTGGAGGAGATAGGTTTTAAAAAATCACACTGAAGTGGGAGAACAACAAACAGGTGTGCATGTTACAGAAGAAGCAGAAGGAGAACAATAATGTAATTCCCATCTTTACGGTCTTATATAGGAAGACAAGGGGTATGAGAGTTGGGTAGGTTAAGAATCATTTGGAGTCTTTGTTTTTACCTCTATGAGATCCAGATATAGGATCAGCTGTCCTCCCGAACATTAAAGTTCTTATAATTCTGGAATTGGTCAGGAATTGAGCCTGGGGCCACCAGTATGGAAGGCAAAAAATCTACAACTGAACGACCAATGTAGGTACTTTGTTATTATTATTAAAAGAAGAAATGAATGAATGAATAGCTGTGATAGTTAAGGTTATATGTCAGTTTGGCAGGGCCATGATTCTCAATGGTTTGGCAGTCGTATGATGTTGTATCACTCCAATGATGAGATTTGATGTAATGTGATCACCTCCATGATGAGATCTGCTGTGAGTAGGCAGTTAGTTGAAAGGGGTTTCCTTGGGCATGTGGCCTACATTGAATATAAGTGGACATTCTGGCAGGGCTTGTGGGCTTTTGTTCCCTCTGAATCCTGCAGCTGGCTCCTGTTCATCTGACTTCTGGTTCTCGGGAATTGAGCTAGTAGCTTACCTGCAGTCTTGCCTGCCGATCTTGGGATTCGTCAGTCTTTGCAGCCTGTGAGCAAGAGCTGTGCTCTCTGACCTGCCCATCTTGGGTTCACCAGTCCCGACAGCTACATGAATCAGGAGACGCCTCTATCCTGATCCACGGACTGGGGACGTTCCAGTCTCTACAAGTGCACGAGCCATATCCTTGATATAAATCTCTCTCTATATATATATTTATACACTTTACTTGTTTTGCTTCTTTAGAGAACCCAGCCTAAGACAATAGCCTAAAAATGATTTGGGTTAAATCAAGTTGATTATGTTTTTAACCTGATTTTGAGATCTACCAAAATACCATGCATTTCTCATTGAGTCGAAGGCAAGAGAGGGACACCACATTTAAATGGTCAGTATGCAGTATGACACCACAGGTCTGCCAGTTTGTCATACTGTGGTGGCTTGCTTGTTGCTGTGATGCTAGAAGATATGCCACTGGTATTTTAAATATCAGCAGGGTCACCTATGGTGGACAGGTTTCAGTGGAGCTTCCAGACTAAGACAGACTAGGAAGAAGGACTTGGTGGTCTACTTCTGAAAAAAATTGGCCAGTGAAAACCTTATTAATAGCAGCAGAACACTGTCTGGTATAGTGCCGGAAGATGAGCCCCTCAGGTTGGAAGGCACTCAAAAAATATGACTGGAGAAGGGCTGTCTCCTCAAAATAGAGTCAACCTTAATGACGTGGATGGAGTCAAGCTTTCAGTACCTTCATTTGCTGATGTGGCACAACTCAAAATGAGAAGAAACAGCTTCAGACATCTGTTGATAATCAGAACATGGGATGAATTATGTAGGAAAATTTGAAGTTGTCAAAAATGAAATGGAATGCATAAAGATTGATATCCTAGGCATTAGTGAGTTGAAGTGAACTGTTTGTTATTGGCCATTTTGATTCAATCATATGACCTGCTATGCTGGAAATGACAAATTGAAGAGGAATGGCATTGCATTCATTATCAAAAAGAACATTTCAAGATCTATCTTGAAGTGCAACAGGGTCAGTGATAAGATAATAGCCATATGCCAACAAGGAAGACCAGTCAATATAACTTACTCAAATATACATACCAACCACTGATGCCAAAGAAGAGGAAATTGAAAATTTTTACCAACTTCTGCAGTCTGAAGATGATCAAACATGTAATCAAGATGCATTGATAATTACCGATGATTGGAATGCAAAAGATGGAAACGAAGAAGGATCAGTAGTTGGAAAATATGGCCTTGGTGATAGAAATGACACCATAGATTCCATGATAGAATTTTGCAAGACCAACAACTTGTTCATTGAAAATACCTTTTTACAATGACATAAAAGCTGACTATACACGTGGACCTCACCACATGGAAAACACAGGAATCAAATTGACTACATCTGTGGAAAGAGACAATGGAAAAGTGCAATATTATCAGTCAGAACAAGGCCAGGAGCTGACTGTGGAACAGAACATCAATTGCTCATATACAAGTTCAAGCTGAAGCTGAAGAAAATTAAAACAAGTCCACGAGAGCCAAAGTACAAACTTGAGTATATCCCACCTGAATTTAGGGACCATCTCAAGAATAGAATTGAAACATTGAACAGTAATGACTGAAGACCAGATGAGTTGTGGGAAGACATCATGGACATCATACATAAAGAAAGCAAAAGGTCGTTAAAAAGACAGGAAAGAAAGAAAAGACCAAAATGGATGTCAGAAGAGACTCTGAAACTTGCTCTTGAACTTAGAGTAACTAAAGCAAATGGAAGAAATGGTAAAGTAAAAGAGCTGAGCAGAACATTTCAAAGAGCAGCATGAGAAGACAAAGTAAAGTATTATAATGACATGTGCAGAGACCTGGAGTTAGAAAACCAAAAGGGAAGGACACCTTGGCATTTCTCAAGCTGAAAGAACTGAAGAAAAAATTCAAGCCTCAAGTTGCAATTTTGAAGGATTCTATGGGCAAAATATTGAACTATGCAGGACGCATCAAAATAAGATAGAAGGAATACAGTCACTGTACCTAAAAGAATTGGTCAATGTTCAACCATTTCAGGAGGTAGCATATGATTAAGAACTGATGGTACTGAAGGAAGAAGTCCAAGCTGCACTGAAGGCACTGGCGAAAAACAAGTCTCCATGAATTGATGGAATTCCAATTGAGATGTTTCAGCAAACAGATGCAGTGCTGGAAGCCCTCACTTGTCTATGTCAAGAAATTTGGAAGACAGCTACCTGGCCAGCCAACTGGAAGAGATCTGTATTTGTACGCATTCTAAGGAAAGGAGATCCAACAGAATGCGGAAATTATTGAACAATATCATTAATATCACACACAAGTAAAATTTTGCTGAAAATCATTCAAAAGTGGTTGCAACAGTACATTGACAGGGAACTACCAGAAATTCAAGCTGGATTTAGAAGAGGAGGCAGAACGAGGGATATGATTGCTCATGATCACATGGATCCTGGCTGAAAGCAGAGCCTACTAGAAAGATGTTTACCTGTGTTTTATTGACTATGTAAAGGCATTCAACTGTGTGGATCATAACAAATTGTGGATAACGTTGTGAAGAATGGGAAGTCCAGAACACTTAATTGTGCTAGTGAGGACCTGTACATAAACCAAGAGGTAGTCGTTCAAACAGAGCAAGGGGATACTACGTGATTTAAAGTCAAGAAAGGTGTACGTCAGCATTGTGTCCTTTCACCATACTTATTCAATCTGTATGCTGAGCAAATAATCCGAGAAGCTGCACTGTATGAAGAAGAACGTGGCATCAGGATTGGAGTAAGACTGTCTTGGAAGTTAAGCACAATGGGCAGAAGATAAGTTCTTGGGGAAATTAATTTGGTTAGCAATTTCCCTGTCTGCCAATCATTGCTTCTAAAAATTGTCTATTTATCATAGCTTGGTTGTGAGAGGCACTCATAGTGTGGGACTCAGAGAAGCCATTAGGCTCTTTTGAAGGATTAGGCCTTAAACATCGAAGGATTACCCCACTTACAGCCTCTGTGAAATGTACACATTGCTTGCTACAGCAAGTAGCCAAAGAGAGGCACGTCGGATGATCTCTCTTGCCTGCTGTTTCATATCAGCACATGCCAAAGGGCGATGAGACAGCTCACCCATATGCTGACTGTCAGATGCAAGGTGCCCAGCTGGAGTCTAGTGTGTAAGCAGAGGTTAGCCATCCATATCTTATCCCAGCATCCCTCTTATTATAGTCCCCTCTGACCTCTTCTAACACTCCTTCTCCTTCCCTCACGTGACTGGACAGACCCTATGTTTATAAATTGCATCACGCTGGGTCTGCAATGTTACCTTCATTGGATTTTTGTTTTCTGTCTTAGTGAAGGGAAAAAAAGATGATTTTTAAAAATATCTTTTTTTGTCCTAATGGAAAAATATATCCAAAAGCATATTTTGAAATGAACTAGTTTCATTTTTTTTTTACAGTAGGAAAAGACACCATCAATACTAAAAAATGCTTCTGAAGGGTCCCATAGGAAATATTTCTCATACTCACTTTGGCAGCACATGTAGTAAAACTGGAACGATACAGAGAAGATTTGCATGATCCCTGCTCAAGGATGACACACAAATTCGTGAAGTGTTCTGTATTTTTTTGGTTTAAACTTAGGAAAATAGAGGTAAATTTTAAGGTAACCACAAAGGAAACTAACAATCCTACACATCCAAAAAAAAAAAAAGAAGAAGAAGAAGAAGAAAAACATAAAGACTCAGCAAATACAAAATCAACAACAATGAAAATACATAAAGAAAAAAGACTCAGCAAAGAAAATTAAATGGAACAAAGAAGGTGTCGGCAACACACACACACACAAATACATTAAAATAACAGCACTAAACTCATACCTATCAATAATTATGCTGAATGTAAATGGATTAAATGCACAAAAAAAGAGACAGAGAGTGGTAGAATGGATAAAAAAACACAATCTGTCTATACGCTGCCTACAAGAGATATGGCTTAGACTCAAAGACACAAACAAATTAAAACTCAAAGGATGGAAAAACATATATCAAGCAAACGACAATCAAAAAGAGCAGGAATGGCAGTATTAATCTCTGATGAAATAGACTTTAAAGCAAAATCCACCACAAATGATAAGGAAGGGCATTATATAATGGTTAAAGGGTCAATACACCAGGAGGACATCACTATAATAAATATTTACGCACCAATGACAGGGCTCCTAAATACATAAACTCTAGCAGCATTGAAAAGAGAAACAGACAGCTCTACATTAATAGTAGGAGACTTCAACACACCACTTCCGGTGAAGGACAGAACATCCAGAAAGAACCTCAATAAAGACTCGGAAGATCTAAATGCCACACTCAACCAACTTGATCTCACAGGTATATACAGAACACTCCACCTAATAGCAGCCAAGTATACTTTCTTTTCCAATACACATGGAACATTCTCCAGAATAGACCACATATTAGGCCACAGAGCAAGCCTTAACAGAATCCAAAGTGTCAAAATATGACAAGACAGTTTTTGTGACCATAAAGCCATAAAAGTAGAAATCAATAACAGAAGAAGCAAGGAAAAAAATCAATTACATAGAAACTGAACAACATTTTGCTCAAAACTAATGGCTTATAGAAGAAATCAAGGATGGGATAAAGAAATTCACAGAACCAAATGAGAATGAAAACACATCCTACCAGAACCTTTGGAACACAACAAAAGCAGTGCTCAGAAGTCAATTTATAGCAATAAATGCACACATCCAAAAAGAAGAAAGGGCCAAAATCAAAGCATTAACCTGTCAACTCGAACAAATAAAAAGAGAGCAGCAAAAGAAGCCCTCGGGCATCAGAAGAAAGGAAATTAGAGCAGAAATAAATTAAATAGAGACTAGAAAACCAATTGAAGGAGTTAACAAGACCAAAAGCTAGTTCTTTGAAAAGATCAACAAAATTGATAAACCACTGGCCAAACTGACAAAAGAAAATAGCCCTAATAAGAAATGAGACGGGTGATATCACAATAGACCCAACTGAAATTAAAAGAATCATAACAGAATACTATGAAAATTTGTACTCCAACAAATTTGAAAACCTAGAGGAGATGGACAAATTTCTAGAAACACACTATCTACCTAAGCTAACACAAACCGAGGCAGAAAAACTAAATAAACCTATAACAAAATAAGAGATTGAGGAGGTAATTAAAAAACTCCCCAAAAAACAAAAGCCCTGGGTCTGACAGCTTCACTGGAGAATTCTACCAAACTTTCAGAGAAGAGTTAACATCACTACTGCTAAAAGTATTTTAGAGCATAGAAAATGATAGAATACTCCCAAACTCATTCTGTGAAGCCAGCATAACCCTGATAGCAAAACCAGGTAAAGACACCACAAAAAAAAGAAAATTACAGGCCAATATCCCTCATGAATATAGACACAAAACTCCTCAACAAAATTATAGCCAATAGAATTCAACAATATATCAAAAAAGTAATTCACCATGACAAAGTGGGATTCATACCAGGTATGCAGGGATGGTTCAACATTAGAAAAACAATCAATGTAATCCATCACAT
Source organism: Trichechus manatus latirostris (assembly GCF_000243295.1). Lineage (NCBI taxonomy): Eukaryota > Metazoa > Chordata > Mammalia > Sirenia > Trichechidae > Trichechus > Trichechus manatus. Next base: position 4,347,857 of record NW_004443963.1, on the reverse strand, counting down.
AAATAAAACAAAAGATAAGAACCACATGATCTTATCAATTGATGCAGAAAACACATTGGACAAAGTCCAACACATTCATGATAAAAACTCTCAGCAAAATAAATATAGCTGGGAAATTCCTCAACATAATAAACAGCATTTATACAAAGCCAACAGCCAACATCATCCTAAATGGAGAGAGTCTGAAAGCATTCCTCTTGAGAACAGGAACCAGACAAGGATGCCCTTTATCACCACTCTTATTCAACATTGTGCTGGAGGTCCTAGCCAGAGCGATTAGGCTACAAAAAGAAATAAAGAGCATCCAGATTGGTAGGGAAGAAGTCAAAGTATCTCTGTTTGTGGATAATAATCATCTTATACACAGAAAACCCCCAAGAATCCTCAAGAAAACTACTGGAACTAATAGAGGATTTCAGCAAAGTATCAGGATACAAGATAAACATACAAAAATCAGTTAGAGTCCTCTACACCAAAAAAGAGAACTTCAAAGAGGAAATCATCAGATCAATACCATTTACAATAGCCCCCAAGAAGATGAAATACTTAGGAATACATGTAACCAGAGACATAAAAGACATATACAAAGAAAACTACAAGACACTACTGCAAGAAACCAAAAGAGACTTACATAAGTGGAAAAACATACCTTGCTCATGGATAGGTAAACTCGACATTGTGAAAATGTCAGTTCTACGCAAAGCGATCTACAGATACAAAGCATTCCCAATCTAAATTCCAACGACATTTTTTTAACAAGATGGAGAAACAAATCATGGAAAAGGAAGAGGCCCCAGATAAGTAAAGCATTATTGAAGAGGAACAAAGTGGGAGGTCTCGCACTACCTGATTTTAGAACCTGTTATACCGCCAGGGTAGTCAAAACAGCCTGGTACTGGTACAACAACAGATACATGGACCAATGGAACAGAATTGAGAATCCAAAAGTAAGTTCATCCACCTATGAGCAGCTGATATTTGACAAAGGCCCAAAGTCCATTAAATGGGGAAAAGACAGTCTCTTTAACAAATGGTGCTGGTATAACTGGATATCCATCTGCAAAAAACCGAAACAAGACCCATACCTCACACCATGCACAAAACTAACTCAAAAGGGATCAAAGACATAATATATGAAATCTAAAAATCTAAAATGATAAAGATTATGGAAGAAAATTAGGGACAATGCTAGAAGCCCTAATACATGGCATAAACAGAATACAAAACATTACTAACAATGCACAAACACCAGAAGAGAAACTAGATAACTGGGAGCTCCTAAGAATCAAACACTTACGCTCCTCAGAGGACTTCACCAAAAGAGTCAAAAGACAACCTACAGACTGGGAAAAAAATTTTGGCTACCACGTATCCAATCAGGGTCTAAGCTCTAAACTCTACAAGATACTGCAAAACCTCAACAACAAAAAGACAAATAATGCAATTAAAAAATGGGCAAAGGACATGAACAGGCACTTCACTAAAGAAGACATTCAGGCGACTAACAGATACATGAGGAAATGCTCACGATCATTAGCCGTTAGAGAAATACAAATCAAAAGTACAATGAAATACCATCTCACCTCAACAAAGCTAGCATAAATCCAAAAAACACAACATAATAAATGTTGGAGAGGTTATGGAGAGACTGGAACACTTACACACTGCTAGTGGGAATGTAAAATGGTACAACCACTTTGGAAATCAATTTGGCACTTCCTTAAAAAGCTAGAAATAGAAATAACATACACCAAAAAAGAGAACTTCGAAGAGGAAATCATCAGATCAATACCATTTACAATAGCCCTCAAGAAGATGAAATACTTAGGAATACATGTAACCAGTATCAATTCCACTCCTTGGAATATATCCTAGAGAAATAAGAGTCACCACACGAATAGATATATGCACACCCGTGTTCATTGCAGCACTGTTCACAATAGCAAGAAGATGGAAAAAACCTAGGTGCCCATCAACAGACAAATAGATAAACAAATTATGGTATATGCACACAATGGAATACTATGCAATGGTAAAGAACAATGATGAATCTGCAAAACATCTCATAACATGGATGAATGTGTAAGGCATTATGCTGAGTGAAATTAGTCAGTCGTAAAAGGATAAATATTGTATGAGACCACTATTATAAGAAGTCAAGAAAAGGTTTAAACACAGAAGAACACATTCTTTAATGGTTACGAGGGTGGGGAGGGAGGGAGAGGGGTATTCACTAACTAGATAGTAGACAAGAATTATCTTAGGTGAAGGGAAGGACAACACACAATATGGGGAAGTCAGCACCACTGGACGAAACCAAAAGCTAAGAAGTTTCCTGAACACAACCAAACTCTTTGAGGGACAGAGTAGCAGGGGTGGGGGTCTGGGCACCATGGTTTCGGGGGACATCTAGGTCAGTTGGCAAAACAAAGTTTATTAAGAAAATGTTCTGCATCCCACTTTGGTGAGCGGTGTCTTGAGTCTTAAAAGCTTGTGAGCAGCCATCTAAGATGCATCAATTGGTCACAACCTACCTGGAGCAAAGAAGAATGAAGAACACCAAAGACACAAGGTAAATATTAGCCCAAGAGACAAAAGGGCCACATAATCCAGAGACTCCATCAGCCTGAGACCAGAAGAACTAGATGGTGCCCATCTACCACCAATGACCGCCCTGACAGGGAGTACAACAGAGAGTCCCTGACAGAGCAGGAGAAAATTGGGGTGCAGAACTCAAATTCTAGTAAAAAGACCAGACTTAATGGTCTGACTGAGACTAGAGGAACCCCAGAAGACATGGCCCCTGGAGTCTCTGTTAACCTAGAACCAAAACTATTCCTGAAGCCAACTCTTCAGACAAAGATTAGACTGGACTATAAAACATAAAATAATACTCATGAAGAGTGTGCTTCTTAGTTCAAGTAGATACATGAAAATAAATGGGCAGCCCCTGTCCAGAGGTAGGATGAGAAGGCAGAAAGGGGCAGGAGCTGGTTGAATGGACACAGGAAACTCCGGGTAGAAAGCGGGAGTGTGCTGTCCCATTAATAGGGATTGCAACTAGTGTCACACAACAATATGTGTATAAATTTTTGTATGAGAAATTAACCTGAGCTGTAAACTTTCACCTAAAGGCACAATAAAAAAAAAAAGAAAATATTTCTCATTTTTGCATTTTTCATAAAAATAGGCATCTTACCTGACAATTCTTGGTACTACTTTTGCATTTTTTTTTTATTGTACTTTAGATGAAAGTTTACAGAACAAACTAGCTTATCATTAAACTGTTAGTACACATATTTTTTTATGACATAGGTTGACAACTCCAGACCTGTCAACAGTCTCCCTTTTCAAGTTTGGGTTCCCTATTACCAGCTTTCCTATCCCTCCTGCCTTCTAGTCCTTGCCCTTAGGCTGGTGTGACCCTTTAGTCTCATTTTTATGGGACGGTCTAATCTTTGGCTAAAGGGTGAACCTCAGAATTTACTTCACTACTCAGCTAAAAGGGTGTCCGGTGGCCATACTCTTGGGGTTTCTCCAGTCTCTGTCAGGTCAGTAAGTCTGGTCTACTTTTGAATTCATTTAAGGATTTTCTCTAATCGATCATGAACCAGAGGTAGTTGATTGCTTTGAAAGTAGTAACTTAATGAATCAGATATTTCTAAGATGGCAGAATGCTGTTCAAGACAGTAATAATTGTAGTAGATATGATTTTTGTCAAAAAATGAGTGATAAAAATCCTTAAGAGTTCAATTTCTGGCTCACAATAGATAAACAATAAATGCTTATTGAGTGAATAGACATTATGAATAGCAACTTGCCAGAAGTATATATATAAAACAAGCCTGTAGAAATTTAAGCCTGTAGGAAGTTAAGATCCTTTTCCTTTTTCACTAACTGTCTTGAAAGCCTCAGTATCTTGTTTACTGCTCCAAGGACAGGGAGATCTTGGCAGAGCAGTTACTGGCAGCCTCCCCCACCCCCCATTCTTGTTGCTGTAGAGTTGATTCCCACTCATAGTGATCCTATAGGATGAGAGTAGAATTGCTCCATAGGTTTTCCATGGCTGTAATCTTTATGGAAGCAGATCAGTAGGTCTTTCTCCTGTGGAATGGCTGGTGGGTTTGAACCACCGACTTTTTGGTTAGCAGCCGAGCACTTAACCACTGTGCCACCAGCGCTCCTTGCTACTGGCAGCAGTAACACAAAACTCCTGGTGCCAGTCATTACTTAGGTTTTATTGAACTTTTGTTCAGTGAAATAATTGTTGGTATTGTAATTACACTGATATTGTTACTTATAACGCTTTTTGTTTTCCTAGGAGGGTTCTGATAACTGGAACCCTCCTTACTTTCACTTAGGCATGAATATAAAAGTTTGGAAGACCTGGGATGCAGCTCATTTGCCTCATTTAAGATGGGGATATCCTGAGAGGAAGACTCAGGAAAGAGAAAGACAGGAGGCAAGGCATGGATTTGGGCAAGATGCTGGGCAAGAGAGTGCAGAATGTCTAGTTGAAAAGCAGGTGGAGATCCCAGGAGAGAAGGCAAGTCATATTGAGATTTTTGAAGTTATGCTCTATTGTGGAATAAGTGATATACAGTCCTTTACAGTTTTCCATAAAAATTTCGACTAAAATCTTTACTAATCACCTGGGCTTTTGGTGAAGTAGATTCTGCCTAGGAAACACAAATAGGTGCTGATTTCTGCATCTTGGTAGGCATGGGATCAAGACAGATGGCCTACATGTACATCTGGACCACATAGGGATTACCAACTCCCGTCTCACTGGCTTTATCTATAAAGGAGAACTATGATCAACTTGGGAGTTTCTGGATGGTACAAATGGTTAGCACATTGAGCTGCTAACCGAAAGGCTAGAAGTTCAAGTCCACTCAGAGGCTCCTTGGAAGAAAGGCCTGGCAATCTGCTTCCAAAAACTCACATCGAAAACCCTATGGAATACAGTTCTACTCTGACACACACGGGGTCACCATGAGTCAGAGTTGACTCAATGGCAACTGTAACTGGTACATTCAACTCAAATCTGTGTAAAAAAAGAAATGAAAAATAAAATGAAAACTGGTTAACTGTAGTTTCTGTATATACCTTCTGACAAATAGAAGACGAAACAATTGTAGCTCTGACTCTACTGGTGTAATTAAAAACAGTGATCTGTTCTTGAAAAGTGATACCTCACATGTGAATATATTTGGTGCCTCTATCGATAAGTACTATCTTAAGTATGTTAAGTGAATTAGTTGATACACGGTTGAAGACTATTTTAAGATGCCTGGTTAAAGCTAACCCTGAATTCTAGTTTCTATTCTTGGGCAGGTTCACCACCTGTGAGCTACAATTTTGCTTTCTATTGGCTCAAGCCTATCAGGTGACTGTGGAATTTTCTGAAAAGATCTTTTTATAAGAAAGAAATTGCAGCTTTCCTTGGAAGAGTGCAGAACACTTAATGCCTTTTAATCAACTTACTCTTTTGTAGGTGAATTTATCACCTAGAAAACGATGACATTCTACTAAAAGGAATGGGAGACTTGAGGAGCTAACTTAAACCTAACCTGCATGCTGGAAACCTACTGAAGTTAAGTCTGGGTGAACTCAGCCAAGCTCAGTCAAGCCCAGCAGAATCATAACCAATCTAAAGACCTGAGATTGAATTCTGACATATTAATTTTTAAATCAATTTGTCAAGCTGCCCTGCAACAACAATGAAAAATCTTGCTGGAATAATAATGATGAGAGCAGTCACCCTTGTGTTGTTCCAACCTTAAAGGAAATGAGTGAAATGTTTTTCCATTAAGTATAAGGTAGGTTTTTGGTAAATTGCTTATCATCATGTTATCATATTACATAAGTTCTCTTCTATTTGTCTTTTTTTTTAATTAAAAGTTTTTTCTTTTTCAATATCTATTTGAGGTGACCATGTGATTTTTCTCCTGTAGTCCACTTACATAATGCTTGCTAAAGTAGAGGATTAGTGAAAAAAGAGGAAACCGTCAAAGAGATGGACTGACAGTGGCTGTAACAATGGGCTCAAGCATAATGAGGATGCCCTGGGATAGGGCAGTGTTTCGTTCTGTTGTCCACAGGATCGTGATGAGTCGGAACTGACCTGAGGGCACCTGACAACAACAGTAGTCCATTTACGTGAATTAAATGGATTAAAAAAAAAATTTCTCTGCATTCTTGCTTTCCTGGAAAAATACTGTACTTGATGATGATATATTTTTTAATACTCGATTGAATTCAGTGAGGATTTTTGCTTCTATTTTATTAAGTAAAATCGGCCTATAATTTTTTCTCTTCCTCTATGTCTTTACCTAGTTTTCGGTGTAACTTCATAGCCTTGTGAAATGAATTGGGCTGCTTAACTTATTTCCGGTGTTCTGGAACAATGTATTTAAGATGAGGATATTGATTTATTTGAAGTTTAGCATAAAACTATCAGAGCCTAGGGCTTTATTTTGGAAGGGAGGGGGAAGATGTCATGCATACCATTCCAATGTCTTTAATAGGTTGGTGCATTCAAGTTTTCTATTTCTTCTTGAGTTGATATTGGTTATTTTTCCCCCAAGTTAATACATGTAATATAGATTTTAAAATTACTGGTGTATGATTGTTCATGATATTCTTCCATGGTTTTAAAAACATCCGTTACATGCTTTTTCCTAATTTCTGTCAACATGTTTTCTTTCCTGTTATGTCAGATTTTTCAACAAAATCATTATTCCTGCAGTTTGAATGTGATTGCCTGTGAAAATAAGGTTCTCCTTTTTTGATTATCAGCACAGGAAAGTGGAGATGCCAATAAAAATATAAAGTTGGCATTTTAGGCAAGACTTTTACTACAAATCTTTTGAATAAAATAGAGATGGGAAAAAAGAGTTGTGTTTTTTTCTTGAAGATCACTTCTTTGCTCATTAAAAAAAGCTCTAAAGTGTGCTAAATGTGGATAGAACTAAGCAGTGAAGATATCAAGAGGAAAGAGAGTTCAATCCTAGAATATCAATTAGGAGCCTGGAAACTAAAGGAAACCAATTTCAAATTGAGAATAAAGTGTTTGGCCAGACTGAAAGAATAGCAAATGAAAACTTCTGTTTATCAAATTTGAACAGGCTGTATTTTTGTTTTTGTTTTCCAGGCAGCAAATGCTAAACCTTGGGAAAGATTCATTTATTCAGTACAGGTTTAAAACAGGCACACACAGGGACACACACACACACACACACACACACACACACACACAGGCATATACACACCAGAAAAACAAAACACCTGTTATTATGCCCAGATGAAATAATGGATGATAAATCAAGCTGCCAAATCAGCCACACTATGGATCTTAAGGAATGATCCATAAGAAGAATTATAGCTATGGGTGGTGCAAATGGTTAAGCACTCAGCTGCTAACTGAAAGGTTGGCAGTTTGAGTTCATCCAGAGCTGCCTCAGAAGAAAGGCCTGGAGATCTACTTCTGAAAATTCAGACATTGAAAACCCTGTGGAGCACAGTTCTACTCTTGACACACAAGCGACTTGACAGCAAGTAGTCAGGTTTTTAAGTTGAATCATGGAGAGGACTCAGTTGAGACTTCCAAGGGAAAGAGAATAAAAGTATTGTCATGTATTATCTCATTTAACCTTCCTACAACCCAGGGGGTAGGTTTTATTGTTCTCAGTTTAAAGATGAGGCTCAGAGAGTTAATGTTAACCAATGTTATACATCTCGTATGTGAAGGACACAGGAACATCTGATTCCAGACAGCTGAATATATGGTTAAGGGCATAGATATTGAAGCGTCACTGTCTGGGATTAAATCCATCTCTGCTACCTGACAGCTGTATGGCCTTGGGTATGTTGCCTAACCTCTCTGCGCCTCAAATTCCTTATCTGTAAAATAGGGTACTAACAGTACCTACCTCCTAGGGTTGTTTTGAGGATTAAACCAAAGACATAATGAAACACTTATAACATTTCCTGGCCCTGAGTAAGGCCTCTCAATAATATTGTCTTATGAGTCTGAAAAGGAGAGAAAGACTGGAAAAGCAGGATAGGATACAGGGACGCCCTTAGGACGGTTTTTCTTGACTCTGGATAGCGCACTGAATACCCAACCAACCAACCAACCAGTTGCCATAGAATCGACTCTGGCTCATGATGACCCCATGTGTGTCAAAGTAGAGCTGTGCTCCACAGGATCCTCAATAGCTGATTTTTCAGAAGTAGATCTCCAGACTCAAACCTCTCACTATGGGGATGTAAAAATATTATTTCATTCTGTTATTTCTTCTTGGATTTCAACTTTCCATCTTGATTAGCTGGTATCAGGGGCCTGCTGCAAATAGGTTATGCTGGCCCAGACCCATGAAGTAATAAAGTAAGAGAGGCAAGGACTTCTCCTTCCCCTCCTCCTTCTCATCCTTCTGCTTTCCCCTAAGTTCTACTTTCTTAGAGTCATGTAATCGTCCTGTTCCCATAGCACCTCCTTGTTCTCACCTCCTAGACCTTTGGACACAGCATCCTGCATATTTCTAAACTGGACAGTGTACACTCATGAAATGAAGAGTCCAAAACTTCGTTTCATAGATAAGAAAATATGCCAGTTAAATGATGTGTCCAAGATCAAAGAGTTGGTGATGGTGGTAAATTACATGGTTACGACATGTCTTCTAGCAGTTAGTGTGGGACACTCTCCATTAGAGTAGAGCACAGTCAATATTCAGTACTGTGCCGATTTCTAAAAAAATTATTAAAAACAATAATTATGCCCATTGAAATTGTATTTATAGTTTGTATTAGGTAGTATAGTATTACACTCACTCCATACATTATTCTTATTACTATTATCATTAGTGACCCTAAGTGGAAAAAAAAGTCCATGCTCCTTACTTTGTAAAACTGAAACTGGGCAAAGGCTTCCCAGTGTTACCAAAAGGGTCACTGGTAAAATTAGGTGGGAAACAGCGATTCTGGCCCCCAGATGGTCCTGTATGGAGTCACACCAGCGTTGAAAGAATGACTAATATCTTCACAGCTAAACATCTTCAGGTGTTGAAGATGTGGGTATGCGGGAAGCAGGGAGGAAAACCTGTATTAAAAATATTCTTCTACTTAGTGTCTACTGGGGAACATATAAGTAAAACAAAACAAAACAAAAAATTGCAACAAAGGAACAAATGATTAAACTAAACTTTTGTGTGTGTGACTATAATGAACTTGTGACGTATTGGAAGCACAGAGCCTGGCAAGATACCGAGAAGAGAGCACGCTCTGTACGCTCGGTAAGAGACAGGTCACGTGGCCTCTAACTACTGTGCGTCCCACAGACCTGAGTTACCCTCTGTGGGCCTCAGTTTTCTCCTCTGTATCAGGAGGGGTTCAGACTCATTGGTCTCTAAGTTCTTTTGCAGAGAAAGAAGCTCAGTGTCTAAAATTTTGTCTAGTCTTAATCTTGCACTATTTTCTGTGAGCTCAATTTCCATAGGAAAAAGAAACCCACTACAGTCTCTGTATCAGATTTCAGAGGTAGCACAGTAGATAAGAAGGGTGTTCTTTATTGGAAATGTATTAAATAAAATCAAGTTTTCAGGACAGTTTCTCATGAGGGGCAGCTCAACCTACAGGTCTGGTGCACAGGCATAGAGTTAGATGCCTGGTATCAGCACTGATTAACTGCACGATATTTATCAAGGTCTTAAATGGCATTGTGGGCCTCAGTTTGCTCCCTAGAGCTATTGTGGGGACTAGAAGACTTAGCACAGTGCTTGGTACATAGTAAGCACTCAGTCTTAACTATCATTCTCTTACTAGGTCTAAAAGTTTCCAACTGAGCAGTTTGCCTGAGTGTCTTCTTTAATGTAGACACAGATATGACTGTTGTTGTTGTTAGGTGCCATTGAGTTGGTGCCAACTCATAGTGACCTTATGTACAATAGAACAAAACACTGTCCTATCGTGTGCCATCCTCATGATCATTATGCTTGAGCCCATCGTTGCAGCCACTGTGTCAATCCATTTTTCTTCTCTTTCACTGACACTCTACTAAGTTTGATGTCCTTTTCCGGGGTCTGCTCCCTCCCGATAACATGTTCAAAGAACACAAATCTCGCTGTCTTAGCTTCTAAGGATATGACTCTAGAGAACTAGAAATAACACTGTCGTGTCAATGTTAGACCCCAGGAGACTGTTCTTTGCCTACAGCAGTGTCTAAAGTATTGCTGTTATCAGTGTGGTGGAAACAAATCAGACCATTTAAATGCACATCCTGGCAGTACTTGTGGTAGCATTTGAGCGGGGATCAGCAGGCCCGATGAATGAACCCTCCCCTGATGTGTGTCCTTGTTATTATTCCTCATGATCACAGCAATCCAGCCTTGATGTTATTCTCTAGAGCTTTCATTTATTTAACACTTTCTAAGCAGGGGAGGATTATCCAATAGGCAGGGTAAGCACAGTACTTAACTTGCTTACCAGATCATCTGTAGTGAACAATGTCACATTTTTTCACCACATCAAAGATTCTGCTTCTAGGTATGGCTGGCATCTGCCTCTCTCCCAACCCCACAGCACCTTCCTACATAATCAAAGCCTCTTTTCAAATTTACAATCCCTGACGGGTGGATGACACAGTAAGCAAGGTAAGCGTGGGCTTACTTGTGCTTATTTACTAATCTGCAGTGAAACTGTTCGTTATGGATGCTCTAGTAAACAAGGTAAGCATGGCGCACCATGCTTACCTTGCCTATTGGATAATCCGCCTGTTTCTAAGGCCCATTTAAGCAGCCCTGGTGGCACAGTGGAGCCCTTGTGGTGCAGTGGTTAAGCATTTGGCTGCTAACCAAAAAGTCGGCAGTTCGAATCTACCAGCCTCTCCTTGGAAACCCTATGTAGCAGTTATACTCTGTCCTATAGGGTTACTATGAGTCAGAATTGACTCGACAGCAACGAGTTTGGATTTTTTTGGTTTGGTGGTACAGTGGTTAAAGCACTTGGCCACTAACCCAAAGGTCGTGGTTCAAACCCACCAGCTACTCCCTGGGAGAAAGATGTGGCAGTCTGCTTCTTTAAAAGATTTACAGCCTTGGAAACCTTGTGGGGCAGTTCTACTCTGTCCTGTAGGGTCACTATGAGTTGGAATCGCCTCGAAAGCCACAAGTTTTTTGGTTTTAAGCCCCATTCACCCACCATCTGTCTGTCAGTTTGTCATACTGTGATGGCTTGTGTGTTGCTATGATGCTGAAGCTATACCACTGGAATTTCAAATACCAGCAGGGTCACCCATGGTGGACAGGTTTCAGTGGAGCTTCCAGACTAAGACAGACTAGGAAAAAAGGCCAGGCAAACTACTTCTGAAAATAAGCCAATGAAAACCCTATGGCTCACACAGAATATTGTCCAGTATAGTGCCAGAAGATGAGCCCCTTTTTTGGAAGGCATTCAAAATACACAGTGGCTGCAACAATGGACTCAAGCATACCAACAATTGTGAAGATAGTACAGGACTGGGCAACATTTTGTTCCGTTGTACATGAGGTCGCCATGAGTCGGAATCAATCAATAGCAACTCACAACAATGCTAAATGCTTTACTCTATCTCATTTACTCCTTGTAAAAACTGAATGAAATGGGCATTATTGTTCCCATTTTGCAGATGAGCAAACTAAAGTTCAAAGAGAGCATATTGCTGGGGTCACACGTGGTAAGCAGTAGAACCAGGCTCACAGCTGATGGGTCTCACTCTTCTCAGCTGTGCATTTCCCTGCCTCTCGTCTTGCATCAAAACCACTGTCTAGGGGGTGCCTGTTTGACACAGTCACAGATGGAAATGCAAAGAGTGGGTTTAGTCTCACCTCTACAGAAAAATTGCATCTAAGCGTGGTCTCTTCCTGAGGACAACTATTTCAAAGTGGTTTTGTTTGTCTGGTTGTTATGGTTAAGTTATTGCTGTACTTGATGTGTGGCAGCAGTTGGTTATTCACTTAAAAGTACAAACAACACATGTAGGCATGGAATGTCAAGTGGAGAAAATCCCTCCTAATGCCCCACTTTACAGCAGAAGACACTGAGGCCCAGAGCAGCTGTGACTTGCAAAAGTTACACAGCTGTTTTGTGACAAGGTTCTGTCTTGCTGAGAAAAAAAAAAAAAAAAAAAAAAAATCCAGAATAGCTGCTTTGTCACTGACAAAGAATACAATTCACATTTCTGGATTTTTGTTTTTTTCCTCTATTTATAATTCTTTCCTGCCTTGCTCTAGGAAACTGTCAAAGTGATTACTCTTATTTTGCCATATTAAAGAAAGGTATTAAGTTCCATTATGATGAAGTGAGTATTGGTTACAACTCTTATTTATCCATCTGACATGTTTTAGATTTTTTTCATTTTTTTAAAGAGCTAAATGTTGCTAAATGATTGAAAACTAATCATCAAAATCTAATCTGAGATTTTCTCTAGTTTTTCACAGCTCTGTTGATTAATTCTCTCTCTCTCTGCCTCTAGTCTAGTAGAAATACTCTCCATTCTTTCTACACCTGGTTAGCTCCCACTGATCCTCTAAAACCCATCTTAAGTGTTACCTCCTCTGGGAAACACCCCCTTCCATTCCCAGAGTAAATAGCTCCTTTTCTGTGTTTACATAGTACTTAGTCATGTTTCCATTACATGACCAAGATCACCATGTTGGATTATAAATATGCACTGCCAGATGCTAATCTGATCATGTGGCTCCCCCGCTCAAAATCTTTAGGGACTTCTCATTACTTTCAGAGTCAATTCCAAACTCCTTAGCCTGAAATCCACACTCCTTTCTGGTATAAGCCCTGAGAACTTCTCCAGTTTCATATCTTACCATCCACACTTTCATCCCGAGTTCCAGAAATAAAGCAGGCAATGCAGCAAAGCGGTATGCTTACTCATGCCCACATCTCCACCTCATTTCTTTCCTGATACCTTGAAGTTTCCGCTTCCCCAATCCTTTGCCAGTTCAGATGTGCCCTCTTCTAGGAGCCCTTTCCTGCGCCCCCCCTGGCTCCTCAGGTGCCCCTTTCATGCTCTTCCGTGACACCTGAGTGTACCATGATCCTAGCACTACATTGTTTTTTTATCTCCCCCTCACTAGGCTGTGGGCACTTGGTGGGAAAGGCCTGGGTCTACTATCTCTATATCTCTAGCACCCACTGAGAGCCAGGCATATTTCAGGTGCTCAATAAAGTCCTGTTGAATGTAATACCTTAAGAACCGCCATTGCCAGTGGTAACTCTAATAGAGTCATGGCATGAGTATTAAAAACTGATTTTTGCTGTTGTTAGTTGCCATCGAGCTGGCTCCACTTGTGGAAACCTTATGTATAACAGAACAAAACGTTGCCCAGTCCTGCATCATCTTTATGATCACTGGTATGTTTGAGTCTATTGTGACTATTGAAAGCTGATTTAAAAGCTTGTAATAGGATGACCAAAAAGAACCTGTAGGCAGGAAATGTTGACACAGCAAAGAATTCCAAAACCTATTATTATTGTTTCTATTGTTATTGTTATTTTTGTTCTTCTGAGTCTTTTGGGAGGAGGAGTGTAAAACAGAATGCACGTGCGTCCCTGTTCAATCGCTGTTGACTCAGGGCAGAGTGCTTGCTCTGAGCTCAGCCAGGTGCACCCTCTCAGCTGAAGCCCAGCCATCCTCCATCTCTGCTTTACCCACTTCATTTGTCTACTTAGGTCATTTATTTGCTTCCAATGATCAGCTGTCTCTCAACTCTGATTTTTTTTACTTGACCTCAGCAGGTGTAGTATGATATTTGGAGGTAGTGTATGATTGTTTTAACACAGTACTTCACTTTGCAGGTTACCAAACTAACAGAGACCCTTGAAATACCACAAAGATAATGAAGACAAAAAGTCAACACCTCTAACGCTGTAGTCAGAAGTCATTTCCCTCCTTGTTTCTGGGTACTTGTCCTCTTCATTCCTGGCAGCCCTGCCTTCCTGGGGCTCTGGTCGCCAGCACCAAACAGTAATTTATCATCTTTCTTGGCAGGCTTCCTGCTTCATCCTGCACCTGCCTCCCTGAAAGAAAACAAGACATCAGATACTTATTCAAATAATGGAATAGCTGATCAACTGGGTGTCCGCACAATAGTGAGTTATCCATGATAAAAGAACAACTTTTTCATGCATTACATGTGACATATGCATCCTTTCTCTTAAGATTTATGAAGCCATGACTATTAGTATTGTTAATATAATCAAACCTTTTACAGCCTCAGTCTGAAGCTTAAACTTATTATCAATTGGCTGCTTGAGGGGAGTCAATCAATTTCATAAATGCTTAAACACCTGCACTAGCTTTGAATGAAGGGAAAAAAATCAATACCACGTCCTCATTTTTCTCCAAGTATAATGCAACCAAATCTTGCTTACAAGTTCAGGAGGGCTTGTAATTCAGGCAGTTGCACTTAAGAGACATTGTGGGCTTGATCCTGTGTGGTGTTGGGTGTATTTTTTTTTTTTTTTTTAAATCCCTTTCCTTTTTTGTTCCTGAGTCTTAGTGAAAGAGCATGTCACTAAGGAAAAAAATGATAAAGGCTCTGCTAATACTATTCAGGATTAAGTCTCCTGTTTCTGGTCTATGTGGGTGTGTGTTTTGCGACAAACATTTATTATGAACCTGTTAATCAGACGTGGTATCAGTCCCTGAGTATACAGGGTGACTAAGGAAGGGTTCCTGCCTGCAGGCTGCTCTCAGTCTACCAATGGAGGAAGAAACATAAACAACTAGCTCGAATTATAATATAAAAAAAAAAAAAAAGCAAAGCAATATAGATTCCAAAGGTGGGAGGAAAGGAGAAGAAAGGAGAGGGAAAGGGCAGGTTACTAGATGCTTGTTGCTATGAGCCAGGCTAGACTAGAGTCTCCACCTCTATAATCACACTTGTCTTTTGTGCTGTATTGGAAAACACAGAGGGAGGTGTAAGTATTCTCAATATGTGCTTTAAATCACTCTTTTGTTTGCATTTTTCTTCTTTGTTATTTTGAAAAGATTTTTTAAAATACAGAAAAGCAGACAGTTATAGAGGAAGAACTGTTTATTCATCACAAATAATTAACAAAAGTTAATCTTTTGCCCTTTTTTTTTTTTTTTTTTTGCTTCAGCTTTTCTTTAAATCAAAGGAGTGGAATGTTACAGATAAACCGGAAGGCATCTTTCCCCTTCCTCACCCCACCCCCCTCCCTTTCTTCCTCTCTAGAGGTAATGACTACCCCAATTTTGATATGTATCCTTCCAATTTATGTGTTTATGAATTTACTCCACTTGCTTACTTCTTGGCTTTTTCATCTGTAAAATAATATCATTAAAACTAAATGTCTTTCCTGCCTAGGGGACAGTGAGCTGAAGATAATGGTGATGGAATAATTTGGAAAAGGATAGTGGGAATAGCAGCACAACTGGAAGAATGTAATCGATGTCACTGAATTGTACATGTAGAAATTTTTGAAATGGTGTAACTTTGACTATGTATATTTTCACCAAAAAAAAGGTCTTCAAGGTCGAGAAGGGAGAGTGTTGACATGTCGTGAGGTTGTTAACAAATGTGACAAAACAATGTGTGTACTAATTGTTTAATGAAGAACTTGTTCTGTAAACCTTCATCTAAAGTACAATGAAAAAATTAAAAAAAAAACTAAGTGTCTTTCCTATCCCATGGGGCTTTTTAGAGCATTAAACAAGATACTGAATGTGAAAGTGCTTTGTAAATTGTGAATTACTATTGAAATACTATTTATTATCATTTAATTACATAAGTCCAATATTCTATTTATAATCAAATATCATACTGCTTACATGTTTATAATTTATTTAAATACTTATATATGTATATGGTACAAATGGTTAACACAGTCAGCTGCTAACTGAAGGGTTGTAGGTTTGAGTCTACCCAGAGGCACCTCAGAAGAAAGGCTTGGCAGTCTACTTCCAAAAAATCAGCCATTGAAAACCCTGTGAAGCACAGTTCTATTCTGACACACATGGGGTCACCATGAGCCAGAATCAACTCGATGGCGACTGGTATCGCTATCTATCTATACATACACATGCATAGATGTATACGTATATACATACTATTGTCAACTACTATTTTTTCAATATTGAGCTTTGACATCCGGTCATGTTAATGCATTTTACTAAGTAATTACGGAAATAGCGCCTGGCCCACAGTGGGCACTCAATCACTATCTTTTGATTGCAAGGTGTTTCTCTTTCCACTAGACCTTCGGCTCCTTGAGGTCAACGTTTCATTGCTGCTGATACCTCAGTACTTGGCACGGGGTCTGGCACAGTGTCGATGAACAACAAATATTTGCTGAATTGACTCAAACCAGAGAAAGCTTTCTAGATTTGATAGCATTTTCTCTGAGTCTGCAAGGATATGCAGGATCTCCACAGGTGAGGGAAGGATGGAAGAGCCCTACAGGCTGAGGGGAAAGCATGAACAAAAGCAGGTGACTGAAGACAGATGCTGTCTGCTCCTACTCTACTCCCTGTCTGCTTCTTCCTGGATTTGGAAGGTGTTCCTAATTAGTACATATCGTTTTAACAGTTGAATTTCTTTGTAGTTAAGTTGCAAAGCAAAATGGCTGCCAGAGGTTAGGATAATCACTGTCTGGCCTTTCTTGAATTTTCCCCAGATACCCTAGAAGTTTTTTTTTTTTTTTTTTTTCTGCTTTTTACACCTGGTATGCTGTTTGATAGTGTGACACCTGGTGACAGGAATTTTCTAGCTCACCACCTGCTCACAAAATATGTTATTTCTTTAATCTAAAAATAATCTACTTTTTTTTTAAGATATAGAATAGAAAAGAACCAAATAGAAAAGTTTAAATAGTCAAATCAAGTGAGAAACTTTGAAGTTTAGCCTGGGCTCCATCTCACAGCTCTTAGTTTGTGTACACCTCTAGGTCTAGGAAGGAAATGGAGAGATGGCCTCCATTTTTGACATGCTTGCCTTGGCCAAGTTAACACTCCCTTGCTTTGCTTTTTCTTTTAATTTCTTCAGAATTTAAAAATCACAAGATCATACAACTATACCTACTTTAACTGTTGAGAAAAAAATCTTGGGAAGGGAGCTGCTCAAACCAGATAATCTAATAGAAAATTTCCATCCCTCCTTTTTCTGGTAACACTGTGCACACACATTCCCCTAAATGATAGTTGTCAGCTGGACAGTCCAGGGCTGGGCCATCTGCCTTATAACATAAAGATGCAAATGTAAATACAAGTAACCCGACAGACTTTGTTTTATGTGACTTCGTCCTTCTATTGTATAGATCTAGTTTCCAGGACTTTGGTATAATTTTCGAATTTAACAAAAATTTTTTCTACTTAACAATCATGATTTCATCCTAAAGAGATCTCTTCAATAATACACTTGTTTGATGCTTTTAGAAGCCTTTGCAGAATGTAATTAGTGGAAAATTCAGTGCCTGTCCTAAAAGAGAGTAAACCTGTGGAAAGTGACATTGGTAGGCTCCTCTGGGCAAAGAGCTTATCTTCTGCTTGCAAAGCTGTCCCGTCTCAGTGGTAAATTATGTGATGAGAGGGGCCTTCTCCCCAGTGCCAATGAGAAGAATGTTTAAGATGAACATTAGGTGTGACCTTGATCCAAAGGCCCCAAAGCAAAAACATCAGGGACAGTGGTAAATAGAACCATTGCAACAGAATGTATCTTATAAATGAAAAGGTCAGGGGTGGGGGGAAGCAGGGCAAGAGAAGCCTGAGTATGCCCCATGCAGCGGCTGCGTGCCTCCTGCTCTGGGCAGCAGAGGCCAGTGAGGCCCAGCAGCTGAGCAGAAGGTTCCAGAGCTGTGCAGGCCCCCTGAGGAGCATGTTGGTAGCTGGAGGCAGCGGTGACTTGAACACAGCATCTGACCTGAACCACAGCATGCCAGCCCAGCAACGTGAAGAATGGACATGCATAATTTGGAGAAGGGTAAGTGCTTCCCGTTTGAGAATCTGTTGTTATTGTTTACTGTTTGCTTTCTATAAATCATAATAACAGCCTTCACTTTGCCAACACTGTAAGTGTCTTGTGTGTCCAGCTCAATCACAGATGGAAGTAGCATCCATAGAATGGCTGATTCCTGTGGGTGTGTGTATCTCATTCCTAGCCGTCTAATGACTGCCTGGAAGTTGCAGGCACAGCCTGTTTGCATGTGCAATGCAGACAGACAGACATGTACATCCAAAAGGTGTAAATAACACAACTAAAATATTTTGTAGAAACTTGTTGTGCTGATCGTAAGTGCAACATTCTTAGATTTGTTTTGAAAGATAATATCACAAGAAATCATATTTTACTTATAGGAAAACTATCCTCAGTGTTGTGAAGGTGATAGTTCAGGGGACTATGAAGCAGGGCACTATCTTTTGGCACTATTCCTAACTGAGACCGAAGATATGTGTTGACATTCACCGCTATAATAAGGTAGCAAAATTCACATTTAAGTCGTTTCCAGAAAAACTATGCAAAAACAGATATACATTTGCCTGGTATTCTCAGTATTCTTTACATTTTGCCAAGTCTCCGAAAATCACTTTGTCCGTATTCAGTGAGGACTAAGTGATATTCAGCAAATTAATCTCCAGGGTATTTTTACTTGGGCTCGTGTAGTTTATTATTACTAATAATTTTTTAATTTGCTAGCTCACCTCGTACTCTCTGCCACAAGTTAGCATATCCTAATTTTTCCCAAAGAACACTTGAGTGCAAAACCACTTACTTAAGACCTAGCCTTAATGCCCATGCCTTAGAAGTTTCTCTCAGAAGCCATAAGAGCAGAACTAATAGACAAAGCTTGGAGTATCTGGTTGCCTGGGCAAGTTGACTTGACTTGCACATGTGAAGATATTAAATTCCTATCCAGTTAATTAAAAAGAGCTTCTTCATGTGTCAACACAAGACCTAATCCATAAATGGGGCATTAGGAGTTTACTCCTGTTTCAGGAAACAGCATCCTCTCCAAGCTTCTCACACTTTTTTTGGTTTGTTTGTGTTTTAGAAGTGCCTACTGGTCACCTGTGCACTTCTTGTCAGTAGACAAAAAAAAAGATTAAAAATAAAGCCCATTTAATGTTTCCTGGAGAGATAAGTGGTCAGTTTTAATTAATTCAGATTGTATGATTTTTCCTTTACTCTTGTTTTCAGGCTGAAAACATACCAGTTCAATTTCAAATAAGGCAATGACAATCGTTTATAGAGACAGGGTGGTGTAGTGACTAAAAGCCCAGGTGCTTCTGTTCCGCAGACACAGGTATAAGTCCCAGCTCCATTACTTACTGTCTACTTGAACTTGAGAAAGTTATTGAACTCCTCTAAACCTCCTTATTGCCAGTCATAAAATGAGGATGACAATTGCACATGCCCCATAAAGTTATTTCATGGATTAACTCTTATAATTCAAGTAACCAAAGAAAAAACACCAAACCCATTGCCGTCGAGTCAATATTGACTCATAGCAATCCTATAGGACGGAGTAGAACCTCCCCGTAGGGTTTCCAAGGAGCAGCTGGTGGGTTTGAACTGCTGACCTTTTGGTTAGCAGCCATAGCTTAAACTGTGTAGTATAGTGTCTAGCTCATGATACAGGCTCAGCAGCTATTTTTATTATTACTTTTGGCCATGAGGCAGAAGGATACTTAAGAATTTTTGAAGTGCTTCTGTGAACATCATTGCATTTTAGCCTCAAATGAAAAAAAATGGAGTTGAGCAACTTGCCTGGAGTCACTGACAATAAGCCATTGGCAAAAGACGGCGCTACAATTGACATTTCTGCCTGCCATACCAGTATTTTTCCACTGTATCTCAATGGATGGGTAAATAAAAGCCTGTATAAAAATTGGACATCCTGAAATTTAAAATTATTTTATATAAAGCTACGCAAGATGTAAAATAATTTTAAATTTCAAGATGTTCAAGTTTTTGTTTTTTTTTTAAACAGGCTTTTGTTTACAAATTGACCCCAAACAAATAGATCTCATTATAATCCAATTCCAGTTTGAAGTCTCAGAATCGTGAAATCTGAGTCTTGATGAAACACTGCATTCTAGACTCTAAAAACAGAATCAACTAAAATATTTATGACTCGGGGTTCAGCTTTTCATTTATATGTTTCTGCTTCTGGCTTGTCTGTCCTATTTAATTGGTTTATTTGTCTATTCCTGTATCAAGACTACACTACGTTACTTACTACAACTTTCTAATGAATCTTAATGTCTGATAGGGTAGGAATACCACCTTGTTTTTCAAAACGGGTTGGCCATTTGATCTCTGATGTGATTTTAGGATTAGCTTGTTAAGTTGAAATTTGAATTGAAATTACATTGAATTTATAAACTAATTTAAGGAGAACTGATATCTTTATGACATTTAATCTTCCCATCCATGAACATAGTATAATTCCCCATTTATTTAGATCACATTTTGTGTCTTTCAATAATGTTTTATGATTTTTTTCCCCCTTAAAGTCTTGCACATCTTCACTTATATTTGTTTATACGTGTTGTAAAGGCTTGATGCTACTTTTAAAGTACCTTAAAGAATATATATTCTGATTGTTTTTGTTGATATATGGAAGCACAGTCATTTTTTGTACATCAATCTTATATCCAGCATTTTCTAAAAATATTTTTTATTTTCACCAGTTTGTATAGTCTCTTGGGCTATCATGTCTGAATTATAAATTTTTCCTTTTCAATTTGTATATTTTTTCCTTATACTATTGTGCTGGCTTGGAGCACTGGTCCAATGTTGAATAGAAGTGGTAATGGGGCGTGTTCGACTTGCTGATAATTTTAAATTGAATGCTTCAACGTTAAATATAACATTTGCTGCAGATTTTTGGTACATGACATATCTTTCTTTATTCTCACAATTTAAAAGTAGTTAATGATATCAGTATTGTCAGAGAATTAATCTATTACGTACTGTACGTTCTCCCTCTTAGTCTTATTTAGGCTTACTCTTAGTCATTTTAGTTGTCTGAAATGTATTCTCTAGTAAAGCCCTTAGGAAGGGCTCATGGAAATAATATTCCATGAGTTCTTGCATGTGGATAATAGTTTTTGTCTTTTATGCTTCAAAGTCAGTTTTACTGAATATGAAAATCTTGGCTCATATTTTTTCCTTAAATATGTTAACTATGCTTCTCTACTTTCTTCTGGAATAGTATTTCTGTTGAAAAGCTTGGTAGAAATCTAGTTTTATTTCCTTTACAAGTCACCTGATCTTTCCTTTTATAGATACTCATTAAATTTTACTAGAATTCTTATTTATATTTGTCATTTGGGATCAATAGTCTCAGGTACTCAGTATGCTGTTTTAATATGTAGTTTCAAGTCTTTTTTTTTTAATTTCAGAAAAGTTTACTTAATTAAAATTTTTTTCATATTTGTTTTATTCCCTTGCTTTGGTTTTCTTCTTTAGAGACTCCTGGTATCTGTATGTTAGATCTTCTTTACATATTTTGTATTTGTCACTTTCTCTTGAACCCTCTCTACCTCTTCATATCTTTTTGATTTTTAAAAAGCTCCTCTTTTTAATACCTTCTAATTCCTTTAATTCATTAGCTATTTGTTAATTTCTGCACTTGTATCCTTCTACCTTGGTCTTCATTTCAGAAGCAATATTTTCTTTTATTCCTAATTCATATTTAGTTCTATCATTTTATTTCTCAGCTTTAAAAATTCTAATTTATGGTTTTTCTTCATGCTGTGCATGTACATAATTTTGTTATCATCGTTTAGCTAATTTTGAAAAAGTAGGTTGCATTTTGGTCTGTTTTGAGGGCATGTTTTGCTAATATGTTTTCATATCTCTAGAGATTTTTTTCTGCTTATTATCTCTTCTGTTATAACTTTGAATGATATTTGACCTTGATATTTCTCTATTGCTCATTTTTATGTGAAATTAGTTTGCCTGAAAATTTAGAATGAGGCAGGACTCAGGAAAGATTTTCTAATGTCACAGAGCTCCCTCATCTTTTGTTGTTGTTGTTGTAGTTTTTAATGTTATGTTAAAAGTGTGTGTGCTTGCTTCCTGAGATTTCCTGGCTTTCTTCACTACTCCACTCTTTTTTATGTCTGTTGTCCCTAGCCTGCTCAATTTTGATTGCACTTCTAATAGTTTTTCCACAGTGTGGCTCCAGTTCTGGAAGGGAGCCAATTTCAGTTGGGAGAGTTCATAGAGGTTACACTGCTTTGACCCCTTCGGTTCTTACTTTATGCTCCTTGAACTCATCTGGTATTGAGGAAGGAAAAATCCCTTCCCAGTTTCATCTAGTGTTCTCAAATTAGCCCACAGGGCTTTCTGGTAAATAACTGTTGGATCTTTTGGGGTTCTGTTCAGATGCAGCCTCATTTATTTCCTTCCGCTTTCTCCTACACAGATGCCAATACCATGTGGTCTTATGGCTTTTGATGGATGTGTGGGTTCATGGAGATACATTGTCACCTAATTTTGTTGTAAATGTTGACCACAAATTTTTTGGTTTTGCTATTTAATTCCTTTGTTTTTATGTGGAGATTCAAAGAGATTGAAAAATTATGCTGCCACTGTCGCCACCATCCTCTGAGAATCTCTAGATTGGACTTAAAAAGCAAAACCCACAATTACAACAACAATTTCAGTTATATGCCCTTTATTATAAAATAAAACAAGCCTAAGACATATATATGCAGAAATTTTCAAAGTGAAGAAATAAAAAAAGATACATCAAGCAATTATAAATCAAAATATAACTAGTGTAACAATATAAATTTCAGACTAAATAGACCTTAAGACAACAAGTATTATTTAAAAAGAGTATCATTATATAGAAAAATATTCACCAGGAGTATGTAATTATAAACATGTATTCCTTTAAGAAAGTAACTCTCAAAAATATACAGAGCCAAAACTGAATGAGTTTCAAGGAGAAATGGGCACATCCAAAATTTAAATGGGAGATTTTAACATATCTGTCTCATATAGTGATTAATGATTTTATATATATGTTGTTTTTGCTGTGTGCCATCAAGTCGATTCATACTTGTAGTAACTCATGTTCTCAGTTCTTATATGTGCCTTTCAAAATTTTTTTCTAGATCTGGCTTACAAAAATTTAGAAAATTTATGGTACTTCATTGAAACTTTCTGATATTTTACTTCTTTCAAGGTTGCATTTCTCTTGCACAAAGATTTCCTCACATGAATTTACCTTTGCTGCTGTCAGAAAAACAAATATCATGTGCATAATGCATGACAAATCTTAAGAAGAAAGTGCAATCAAACATGACATAGGAAAATCCAGTTATTGCTAAATAATAAATTATTATTCACTTTTTTAAAAGATTCTTGGTTCTGCAAAGGCACCCACAAATTATTTAAAATAGCAAGTTCCACTAGAGTATGTAAGCTATGATTCAGTTTTTACAAATTGTGAAGAATACAGCATGTCTTTAAACTGTACTTCATCTCACGTATTTTGGGCATGTTACCAGGAAGGAACGGTCCCTAGAGAAGAACATCATGCTTGATAAAGTAGAGGGTCAGTGAAAAAGAGATAGATTGACACAGTGGCAACAATGGGCTCAAGCATAGCAATGATTGGGAGGATGGCGCAGGACTGGGCAGCATTTTGTTCTATAGTGCGTAAGGTCACTGTGAATCGGAACCAACTCAGTGGCACCTAACAACAACAAAAATATAAACTACGCTAGCCATTGTGCTTGTAATAGCTGAAAGATTGTAATATTAATAAGACACACTCCATGTCCTTCAAGAGCTCATAGTCTAGTGAACTATGAACATCCTCTCAAAATTGTTCAGAGCATGGATTTTGAAATCAGACAGACCTGACTCACCTTAGTGCTGTGTACTCTTATACAAGTTACTTTACTCCTTTCATTCTCCATTTACTGATCTGTAGACTTGGGATGATAACATTACCTACCTTATAGGTCTGTAGTGAGGATTAAATGAGCTAATGCTTGAACGACCTCAGCACAGTGCTTGGCAAAGAGTAAGTACCTAATACAGGTAACTGCCGTTGTTTTTGACATATGATGGGTGATTTATTTTCCCAAGGGCCCAGAAGCACACAATGTGGGGTGCCTGACATACCTGACTACGTCCCTTCTTTGGGAGTCTCTTAGGATGGGGAGAGCTCACATGAGTCAAGGAAGAGTTAGTGAAACTGTTCTTCCCTATGTCCAAGCAGAGCCAAGAGCAAGGAGTGTGGCCCTGGGCATTACACAGGCAGACACTTGTGTGTGAGGCTGTACCTGCTGAATTCAGTGGTGACTTCAGCCAAAGAATGTTTCCATGGTGGTTTCTGCTCCCCTTGGGGACAAATTTGCCTTCAGTTATTCTTATACAGGATGAGTTTCTCTGTGCCTCCCCTACAGCCATTCCATTGGCGTCCAAGTCTTGGCGAAAAGAGCAAGTGGGCCCATTATTTTCTGCTTTCCAAGGTTCTCCAGTACCTTTCTATCATCTCTTATGTTCTGGAAATATTTCTAAGATATCCTTCCCCAACAACAGGGCAGCTCAGCACTGCTCTTTAGGCACCACCTCCAGAGAGAAACTTCTGCAGGGATGCCTGCCTGGAAGCAGATAAGGTAGGACATGATTGTAAATCCCTTAGCCTCCTTTCAAGTGAAGCACACCCGTATAATGCCCAGGGCCATACTCCTTACTCTTGGCTCTGCTTTGACATAGGGAACAGTTTTACTAATTCTCCCTGACTCAGGCGAGTTGTCCTCATCCTAAGAGATCCTAAGGATTCTCACCAAAAGAGGGGACATAGAATCAGATATGGCTGGGGTGGAGTAATACTTCACCTGTGTGACCTCAGACCCATCTCAGAAGCTCAGGTCAGACAAACTTAGGTCCAACTCCCGGCACCAACATTTAGCAGTTTTGTAATCTTGTTTTCCAACCCATCTCAGCCTCAGTTCCCTGGGAATTTAAACATCCAAATTCCAAATCCCTCCCCTGGATTTCTGAGAATCCCTGATGAGGCTTACAATCTTATGGTTGTGTCAATGAGGTTTCCTTGGACATCTTTTCTACAGTTATATCTACCATGCCCTATTGGCCATTTTCTCACATAGAAGAGCTTGGACATCTCACTCTATTTTCCTCACATCCAAGCCCTCAGGATTTCGATATCTATTGCAAGTCTTTTTATCAAGATTTTGTTTTTCAAAATTTTATCATGATTTTTCACCCAAAAGACAGCTCTGTCCTAAAAGGCATTTTGGTGGCTGCTGTTAAAAAAAAATTTGTATTTATTTTTTTTTCATTGCATGTGAAAAGGGCTTACTAATGCCCACTGTGAGGATCAGATAGGCTAATAAGTGTTGTGTGTGGTACAGTGCTGGTACACAGTGGGGAGCAATTAACAATCGCTAGTGGCATTTGTCAAGATTAACTGATATATATGAGAACATTTTAAAAACTGTAAATGTGAAAGATTACAAGTATCATTAATGATCATTGTGATGGTTAAGATTGTGTGTCAACTCAGGGGTGGCCATCAGCCCCCTGCCTTGCTCAGAGTGTGTCCCCCTACTGCAGGCAGATGCCTGTGCGTACACAAGTCACCCATGCCTGTCTAGGACTGTAAGTGAGAGCCTACACCACACACTTGGTGGCTATCTACCTTGGCACCTGAGCTGAATCCATACAGTAGGAGTGGGCAGACTCCTGAGCTCACATTCCTAGTAACAGATCTAACCACCTGGTGACAGGACATTAGAGCTTCAAAGGTGCTAATAATCAACCTAGCTCATACGAGCAGGCTATTTGGGCATATCAAAACAAAACAAGAAGCTAGGACACAGTAAGCAAACATAAAATAAATGTAATAAGTTATTGATGGCTTGGAGACAACAGTCAATATCAAATCACATAAAGAGGCAATCCATGATGGCTTCAGCAAGCCCCCAAAATAAAGAATGTAGAAATTTTCCAGAGGAGGAAAATTTCTTGGAATTACCAGAAGCAGAATACAACAGATTAATACACAGAACTCTTCCCAGAAATTAGGAAGGAAATTAAGCAAAATGCAGAACACGCAATAGAGGAAATTAAAAAGATTAGAGAAGAGCATAATGACAAATTTAACAGGCTGCAAGAATCCATAGAGAGACAGCAATCAGAAATCCAGAAGATTAACAATACAATTTCAGAATTAGACAACTCAGTAGAAAGTCATAGGAGCAGAATTGACGCAATGGAAGTCAGAATTAGTGAGATTGAAGATAAAGTACATGACACCAACTTATTTGAGGAAAAATCAGATAAAAGCATTAAAAAAAAAATGAAGAAACCCTGGAATTATGTGGGACTTTATCAAGAGGAGTAACCTATGAGTGATTGTAAGACCAGAACAGGGAGGGGATAACAGAAAATACAGAGAGAGTTGTTGAAATTTTGTTGGCAGAAAACTTCCCTGATATCGTGAAAGCATAACAAAATATCTATCCAAGATGCTCATCTAACCCCACATAAGGTACATCCCAAAAGAAAGTCACTAAGACATATTATAATCAAACTTGCCAAAACCAAAGATAAAGAGAGAATTTTAAGAGCGGCTAGGGATAAACGAAAAGTCATCTACAAAGGAGAGTCGATAAGAATAAGCTTGGACTACTCAGCAGAAACCATGCAGGCAAGAAGGCAGTGGGATGACATACCTAAAGCCTTGAAGAAAAACAGCTGCCAGCCAAGAATTACATATCCAGCAAAACTGTCTCTCAAATATAATGGTAAAATTAGGGCATTTCCAGATAAACAGAAGTTTATGGAATTTGCAAAAACCAAACCAAAATTACAAGAAGTACTAAAGGGAGTCCTCCGGTTAGAAAATCAGTAACATCAGATAACCACCCTAGACTAGAACACAGGACAGAGCAACCAGATATCAACCGAGATAGGGAAGTCACAAAAGTAAATCAAAGCTAAAACACTGAAAATAGGGAAACAGATGTCAATATGTAAAAGATGACAACATTAAAACAAAAAAGTGGGACTTAAAAAATGTAGACATAGATTTTTCATATGGAAAGGAAGTCAAGGCAATATAAAGAAGTAGAAGACTGGTATAAACTTAGAAAAATAAGGGTAAATATTAAGGTAACCACAAAGGAAACTAACAATCCTACAAGTCAAAATAATAAACTAGAAAACTATAAAGACTCAGCAAACACAAAGTCAATAACAATGAAAATACATAAAAATGACAGAACAGAAAATTAAGTGGAACAAAGAATCTGTGAACAACACACAAAAAAAGACATCAAAATGACAGTACTAACTCATACCTATCAATAACTACGTTGAATGTAAATGAACTAAATGCGCCAATAAAGAGACAGAGAGTGGCAAATTGGATTAAAAAACACAATCCGTCTATATGCTGCCTACAAGAGACACACCTTAGACTTATAGACACAAACAAACTCAAAGGATGGAAAAATATATATCAAGCAAACAACACTCAAAAAAGAGCAGGAGTGGCAATATTAATCTCTGACAAAATAGACTTTGAAGTAAAATCCACCACAAAAGATAAGGAAGGACACTATGATTAAAGGGTCAACACACCAGGAGGACATAACTGTAATAAATACTTACACATCCAATGACAGGGCTCCAAAATACATAAAACAAACTCTAACAGCACTGAAAAGAGAGCTAGACAGCTCCACAATAGTAGTAGGAGACTTCAACTCACCACTTTCAGTAAAGGACAGAACATTCAGAAAGAAGCGCAACAAAGACACGGAAGAGCTAAATGCTACAATCAACCAACTTGATCTCATAGACATATATTGAACACTCCACTCAACAGCAGCCAAGCATACTTTCTTTTTCAACGCACATGGAACATTCTCCAGAATAGACCACATATTAGGCCATCAAGCAAGCCTTAACAAAATCCAAAGCATCGAAATATTACAAAGCATCTTTTCTCCATAAAGCCGTAAAAGTAGAAATCAACAACAGAAAAAAAAAAAAAAGATTGTGTGTCAACTTGGCTGGGCCATGATTCTCGGTGTTTATATGTGATCATTCCCGTGACTGAATATGCTAGTGAGTAGCCAGTCAGTTGAAAGGGAGTTTCCTTGGGGGTGTGGCTTGCATTTGAATATAAGCAGACAAAAGTTCTGGCTTTTTGCTCACTCTGGATCCTGCAGCTACCCCCTGTTTGTCTGACCTCCGGTTCTTGGGACTTGAGCTAGCAGCTTATCTGCTGATCCTGGGATTCTTCAATCTTCACAGCCTGTGAGCAGAGTCCTGCTTTCCAATCTTGGGTTCACCAGCCCCTGCGGCTACGGGAATTGGGAGAAACCTCTATCCTAATCCACAGAATTGGGACATTCCAGCCTCTACAATCACGTGAGCTGTTTCTTTGATATAAATCTCTCCATATATATTTATACGCTTTACTGTTTTTGCTTCTCTAGAGAACCCAGCCTAAGACATTTAGTACCAAGAGTGGGGTGATGCTTTAACAGATACCTAAAATATGGAAGCCGTTTTGAAACCATGAATGGATAGAAGAGCAGCAGCAGCAGAGGACCAGTAGCAGCAGAACCAGAAGACCAGTGCCAGACAGTGCGGGAGCCAACCCACGGAGTGAGAGAGCTGAGTACCTGTGCGCAGGAGGCTTCATGGCTGAGTGGGGTGCCTGTAGGTACTTATCAGTAGAGCTACAGAGCTTTTGATACACTTGCCCCAGCAGGGCCGATGCAGGCATGAGACCTGAGGGCCAAGGGGCCACAGGAAGCAGAAGCTGAGCTGCCTCAGCCTCAAAAGGTATGGCCAGGACCTGAGGGGTTTCAAAGGGTGGATCCATGGCCTCTGGTGTTTCTAAGGGTGGAGTCACCACTCAGATGGACTAGGAGAATGGTGCACCTAAAGCCAAGGGAGCAGAGTTCCAGTCCCAGTGGGCCTAGAAGGCAGAGCTGAAGCCCAGGGCCAAGGGGCCTCCACTCAAAATCTGGAGAGTGTGGCCAATACCTAGAATCTGGAGGGCAAAGCCATTGTGTAAATGGTCTCAGAGAACAGAAGATTATTTTCAAGCCTTGAGGGCTAATGTAATGTGTTCTGCTAACTTGCTTGGTGCCTGTTATGCCTTCTTTCCCTTCATTTTCTCCCATTTGTAATAGAAATGTCTAGCTTGTGCCTGCCTGTTGCACCATTGTACCTTTGGAAACTGATAACTTGTATTCTAGATTTCACAGATGAAGAAGAATTTTTGGATTTTGGACTTGGAGTTAAGACTTGCTATGATATGATGGGGTGAATATGTTTTACACGTGGCAAGGACATGAATTTTGGGAGGCCAAAGGGTGGAGTGTCATGGATTGAATTGTGGCCCCCAAAAGTATCTGTCAACTTGGCTGGGTCATGATTCCCAGTATTGTATGATTGTGTACCAATTTGTAATCTGATGTGATTTCCTTATGTGCTGTAAACTCTATCACTATGATGTAATAAGATGGATTAGCAGCAGTTATACTGATTAGGTCTACAAGATTAGTTAGTGTCTTAAGCCAATCTATTTTGAGATATAAAAGAGAGAAGCAAGCAGAGACACATGGGAACCCCATACCACCAAGAAAGCCATGCCGGGAGCAGAGTGTGTCCTTTGGACCTTAGATTCCTGCACAGAGAAGCTCCCGGATCAAGGGAAGATTGATGTCACAGACCTTCCTCCTGAGCCGACAGAGAAAATGTTCCCCTGGAGCTGACACCCTGAGTTTGGACTTGTAGCCTACTGGACTGTGAGAGAATAAACTTCTCTCTGTTAAAGCCATCCACTTATGATATTTCTGTTATAGTAGCACTAGATGACTAAGATAAGTCATTTAAGTCCTGGTCAGTGGCATACTATGCAGGCCAAGTTAAAAATTAGTTGAGGTAATGAGAATATATGACGAAGTTCCTGTGTCTTTGTTTGAGCACTCTCCTTTCAATAAGAAAGGTTTGGTTTGTTTTAAAGGAGATGTAAAACAAACTCTAAAACAAAATTCTTGGGTTAAAGGCCTGTTATAGATTGAATTGTATCCCCCCAAAATATGACTTCGATTCCTGGCCCTTGTACCTGTGGATGTGATTCTGTTTGAAAATAGGGTTTTCCTTTGTTATGTAATGAAGCCATGCCAGTGTAGGGTGGATCCTAAACCTAATCACTTTGGAGTTACAAAAAGACCAGAATAGACACAGAGACAGACATGGGGAAAGACAGACACCACGTCCTAAACCTAATCACTTTGGAGTTATAAAAAGACCAGAACAGACACAGAGACATAGGGAAAGACAGACACCACGTGAGGATCCTCTACAAACAAAGGGACACCAAGGAATCAAGGAATACCTGGGACTACTGACAAGGAAGGAATCCACATTTGGACTTTTAGCCTCCAGAACTCTGAGAAAATACATTTCTATTCTTTAAAGCCACCCACTTGTGGTATTTGTGTTACAGCAGCACTAGGAAACTAAGACAATACCCAACACAAAGACTACATGTATCAGTCAGAGTACAAACAGAGAAGCAGAACAATATGGATTAAGGAATATGTTGTAGGAATTAGACTTTATACTACCATGGGAAAAGCGGGGAATTAAAGATCTGTAAAGAGGAGCTGGAGGACCAGAGAAAAGCTACTCACCAGCCATCATGAAGCACTAGTGCCAGTGGACAAACTGGAGCTTGCTGAGACTTCTGGAAGCTAGGCAAATCCAACTGCTGGAGCAGGGTTGCAAAGGGTGCTGATGCAAAAGTTTGTGGAAGGCTGGTGCTTCTGTTTGGGCACTGCCTCTGTGCGTTTGCAGCCAAGTGTCTGGTGGTGGTCTTGGGTTTGCTTTTGGTCCAAAGAGAAGGCAGTCAGAAGAAGAGCCTCACACAGAATGGCTACAAGTGGGAAAAAATTTAAATTTGTTCTATCTCTGCAACTGTATTTGACTGCCTCTAATCACTATGGCCTTCAAGAGTGTAATGGCTACTGTTTTACTTCTGCCTTCCAAATCTCCCACAAATTTCTTTTTCTTTTTTCCCACTAATTCTAACCTAGAACCATATAGGGAAGGGTATTCTGGGAAATGTAGTTTCAGCTCAGCCAAGTCAATGCAGTACAAAACTGCAATAGTGCATCTGAAGATTTCCTGCTGTGAATTGCCTGCCAATCATACTATATTAAGCCAGTTGGGAAAATAGGAGGGCAGATATATTAATTCATTTCTTCATTGCATATTTAATAGTAACCTGCCATGTGCCTAGCACTGTGTTTATGTCTGGGGAATAGAAATAATGGTGGCCCTTTGAATAGTTTTATGTCATATTTTCATTAAAGTGTATTAAGGGATACATGTAAAGAATCAAGAGTCCCTGGGTGGTGCAAACAGTTAACTTGCTCAGCTGTTAACCAATGAGTTAGATGTTTGAATCCACCTAGAGGCACTTTGAAAGAAAGGCATGGTGATCTACTTCCAAAAAATCAACCACTGAAAACCCCATGGAGGCAGTTCTACTCTGACACACGTGAGGTCGCCGTGAATCAGAATGGACTCAATGGCAACTGGGATTGGGCAAAGAGTCATGGAGGGAGAAAGGTAGAAAGGGATGAATTGTGAAGATGACTCCAGGCATTAGAGTTAACATGTGAAAGACTGTCAAATTCAAGGAACCTGAAGTTTCCTGTGGCTAAAGTATAGTATATAGAGGATAATGGTAGGAAATACTGAGGAAATAAAATCAATAAGAATTAGTGATCTGTGACAGAAGAGGAGAGGGAAGATGAAGCTTCTAGTTTGAGAGATTAGGTGATTGGTGATTTCACGAGTAACCTGTACTTAGACCGAGAGGCAGTCGTTCGAACAGAACATGGGGATACTGTGTGGTTTAAAGTCAGGAAAGTTGTGCGTCAGGGTTGTATTTTTTCACCATATGTATTCAATCTGTATGCTGAGCAAATAGTTCAAGAAGCTACACTGTACAAAGAAGAACATGGCATCAGGATTGGAGGAAGGCTCATAAACAACCTGCGTTATGCAGAGGACACAACCTTGTTTGCTGAAAGTGAAGAGGACTTGAAGCACTTACTGATGATGATCAAAGATCACAGCCTTCAGTATGGATTACATCTCAACATAAAGAAAACAAAAATCCTCACAACTGGACCAATAAGCAACATCGTGATAAACGGAGAAAAGATTGAAGTTGTCAAGGATTTCATTTTACTTGGATACACAGTCAACACCCATGGAGGCAGCAGTCAGGAAATCAAAAGACACACTGCATTGGGCAAATCTGCTCCAAAATACCTCTTTAAATGGTTGAAAAGTAAAGATGTCACCTTGAAGACTAAGGTGTGCCTGACCAAGTCATAGTGTTTTCAATCACCTCATATGTGTGGGAAAGCTGGACGATGAATAAGGAAGACAGAAGAAGAATTGACACCTTTGAATGGTGGTGTTGGCAAAGAATATTGACTATACCATGGATTGCCAAAAGAATGAACAAATCGGTCTTGGAAGAAGTACAGCCAGAATGCTCCTTAGAAGCAAGCAGGGCGGAACTTCATCTCAAATACTTTGGACATGTTATCAGGAGGGACCAGTCCCTGGAGAAGCACATCATGCTTGGTAGAGTAGAGCATCAGCGAAAAAGAGGAGGACCCTCAATGAGATGGACTGACCCAGTGACTGCAACAATGGGCTTGAGCATAACAACGATTGTGAGGATGACCAGGACCAGGCAGTGTTTCATTCTGTTATACATAGGGTCGCAATGAATCGGAACTGACTCGATGACATCTAACAACAAAAACAACATATGTTGCTTGAGAAATTGTAAAACATCAAGGTGGAGGTGTCCATGGGCAAGTCACAGTGAGAGTCTGGAGGCCACCAGTCCATCCTGTCCTTCCCTTTTCATAACATTAATGACATTTGCAATTACTTGTTCAATGCCCATGTTCCATGCCAGAATGAGTACTCCATGAGGGCAGGAACTGCATCTTGTTTTTGCTTTGTTCTTACCCTAGCATATGGAACAGTGAATGGCATATAGCAAGGGCTTGATAAATATTTGGTGAATGAACTAATGAATGAATGCAGCTTACCCATTGCTGTCAAGTTGATTCCGACTCATAGCAACCAAAAAAGGGGTGCTCTTTGAAAGTACCAAAGGGGGGTCTGAATTTGAGGTGTGGATTTGAATAGTGCTTAAAGTTATGGAAGTGGATGGACTTATTCAGGCATATATGTTGTTATTACCTGCTATCAAGTTGGCACCTAACTCATGGCGACCCCATGAACAACAGAACAAAACAATGCCCAGTCCTGCTCTAGCCCCATGATCAGTAGTGGATTAGACAGTTGTGATCCATAGAGTTTTCACTGGCTGATTTTCAGAAGTAGATCACTAGGCCTTTCTTCCTAGTCTGTCTTAGTCTGGAAGCTCTGCTGAAATGTGTTAAGCATAATAGCAACAGACAAGCCTCTGCTGACAGATGGTTGGTGGCTGCACATGAGGTGCATTGGCTGATAATCTAACTCAGATCTCCAGCATGAAAGGTGAGAATTCAATCACTGAACCACCACTGCCCCCATTCAGAGGTATATACAAAGTGATAAGGAAGTCCATGGGCAGAACCTTGGGGGTACATTCACAGGTCAGTCAAAAAAGAAAGCTAGTGAAGGATTTTGAGAAAAAGTGATTAGATGAATGGAAGAACCAAGAACAAATATAGCATTTTATTTTATTTATTTTAAATATTTTATTGTGTTTTAGGTGAAAATTTACACAATAAATTAGGTTTCCATTTAACAATTTTTATACAAATTTTTCTGTGCCATTGGTTACAGTTTTTACAATGTGTCAGCATTCTCCTTATTTCCATTTTGTTTTTTCTTTTTCCATTGATCTAGCTTCCCTGCCCTTCTTGCCTTCTCATCTTTGCTTTTGGGTAAATGTTGAATATTTGGTCTTATATAGTTGATTGTTTAAGGGAGCACATTACTCACAGGTGATATTTTTTATTTTATAAGCCAGTCTATTATTTGGCTGAAAGGTGACCTCTGGGAATGGCTTCAGTTCCGAGTTCAAAGGATATCTTAGGGCGATAGTCTCAGGAGTTCCCTCAGTCTCTATTGGTCCAATAAGTCTGGCTGTTTATAGGAATTTGAATTTTGTTCTACATTTTTCTTCCATTCTATCTGGGACCTTCTACTGTGTCCCTGGTCAGAACAGTAGTAGTAGTACCTGGGCACCCTCTCGTTCTTCTGGTCTCAGGCTAGAAGAGGCCATGGTTCATGTGGGCTATTACTCCTATGGACTAATTTCTTCTTTGAGTCTTTGGTTTCCTTCATTCTCTTTTGCTCCTGATGAGTAGAGACCAATAGTTGTGTCTTACATGGCCACTCACAAGCTTTTAAGACCCCAGATGCTACTCACCAAACTAGGATGTAGAACATTATCTTTATGAAGTATGTCATGCCAGTTGACTGAATTGTCACATGAGACTATGTTCCTAAGCCTTTAAATACAGTAAACCAATCTCTTGAGGCGTTTGTATATGTCTCCGAAGTCTCTATAACTGCCTCCATGTGCTTTATTATATATATGAATATATACGTAGTACACACAAACATGTATATGCCATATTTTTATGCAAATAGCATGTGGCTTCTGCATTTATTTGCCCTCCCACCGTGAGGTATTTTCATAGGTGATGCTATGCTAGTTTTTTTTTACATGTTTCTGTGAAGAAAAATTAGCATACTACACTGGCAAGGATGCCTCATGGGGGAGGGAGTGGCTGGCAAACAAACTGAGAAGGCACGAGTTATTTGCATAAGAATACAGTACATATGCCTACAGACACAACTATACATGCATATGCGTGTACTCACATATGCCTCCCTATACACATATATGCATACTTATCTACCTATGTAACCACACCCATATTTCTTGGTTGTTAATTATTAGTATTGTTGCAAAATTGCATGTGTTATGGCATTTACCAAAATTGTCCGTTATTCTTGCATACTTCTTAGTGTCTTCATTTACCTTGGTCACTTGTACAGACTTCATCCATATTGAGTATTGCCTTTCTCATCACCAAAAATAACAAATGTCTACTATCTAGAAAGTGATTTCCCCTCCCTCCCCCTCCTATCGCTGGTAACCATCAAAGACCATTGCTTTCTGTGTGTATACCTATTCTTGACATTTTATAAAAGTGAGACCATACAATATTTGTCCTTTTGTGATTGACTTATTTCACTCAGCATAATGTTCTCCAGATTCATCCATGTTATATGATGTTTCACAGACTCCTCATTATTCTTCATAGTTGCTTACTATTTCCATTGTATGTCTGTACCACAATTTGTTTATCCATTCATCCTTTGATGGGCACTTAGGTTTTTCTGTCTTTTTGGTATTGTGAATAATGCTGCAGTGAACATGGGTGTGCATATGTCTATTCGTGTGACGGCTCTTATTTCTCTAGGATATAATATGTTCCTAAGAGTGGGATTGCTGGATCTTATGGTATTTCTATTTCTAGCTTTTTAAGAAGGCATCATATTGTTTTCCATAGTGGTTGTGCCATTCTACAATGCCATCCTCAGTATGTAAGAGTTCCAATCTCCCTACAACCTCACCAGCATTTGTTACTTTCTGTTTTTTTTTTTTGTGCCATTTTTGTAGGAGTGAGATGATATTTCATTGTAGTTTTGATTTGCATCTCCCTAATGGCTAATGCCACCACTTGTCTGTCAGTTTGTCATACTGTGGTGGCTTGCATGTTGCTGTGATGCTGGAAGCTATGCCTGTGGTATTTCAGATACCAGCAGGGCCACCCACAATGGACAGGTTTCAGCAGAGCTTCCAAGCTAAGACAGACTAGAAAGAAGGACCTGTAAATCTACTTCTAAGACAATTGGCCAGTGAAAATGTTATGAATAGCAGTGAAACTTTGTCTGATATAGTACCGGAAGATGAGCCCCCTGGGTTGGAAGTTACTCAAAATACACAGTGGCTGCAACAATGGGCTCAAACACAGTAACAATTGTGAGAATGGCACAGGACCAGGCATTGTTTTGTTCTGCTGTACATAGGGTCACTATGAGTTGGAACCAACTCAGTGACACCTAACAACAACAACAATGGCTACTGATCACAAGCATCTTTTCATGTGTTTGTTAGCCACCTGAATGTTCTCTTTGGTGAAGTGTCTGCCTTGTGTCATTTGCCCATTTTTCGATTGGAATGTTTGTCTTTTTGTTGTTGAAGTTTTCTATATATTTTGGAGATTAAACCCTTATCAGGTATGTCCTTGATGAAGACTTTTTCCCGGTCTGTAGGTTGTCTTTTTACTCTTTTGTTAAAGTCTTTTGATGAGCATAAGTATTTAATTTTTAGGAGGTTCCAGTTATCTAATTTATCTTCTGTTGTTCCTGCATTTTTAGCTGTGTTTGATAGATTATTTATGCTAAAAATTAGGTGGTTAAGTGCTTGGCTGCTAACTGAAAGGTGGCAGTTCACACCCACCAGCTGTTCGATGGAAGAAAGATGGCAGTCTGCTTCAGTAAAGATTACAGCCTTGGAAACCCTATGGGAAAGTTCTACTCTGTCCTACAGGGTTGCTGAGTGGGAATTGACTTGATGGCACTGGGTTTAGTGGGAGTTTTGTCCCTATGTTATCTTCCAGGAACTGTATAGTTTTAGCTTTAACAATTAGGTCTTTGATCCATTTTGAGTTAGTTTTTGTGTATGATGTGAGGTATGGATCCTGTTCCATTTTTCTGCAAATGGATATGCAGTTTTGCCAGATCCATTTGTTAAAGAGACTGTTTCGTCCACATTGAATGGACTTTGACACTTTATGGAAGATCAGCTCCTCATAGACAGATGAATTAACTTTTGGGTTCTCAATTCTATTCCATTGGTCTATGTGTCTGTCATTAAACCAGTGCCAGCATGTATTGATTACTGTGGCTGTATAGTAAGTTTTGAGATTGGGAAGTGTGAGGCCTCCTACTTTGTTCTTCTTCAATATTGCTTTACCTATTTGGGACCACAATGAGTCAGAATCAACTTGATGGCAACGGGCTTGGTCTATCCTTTCCATATAAAGTTGAAGATTAGTTTCTCCATTTCATTAAAGAATGTTGTCGCTATTTGGATCAGTATTGCATTATATCTATAGATTGCTTTGGGTGTTGTTGTTGTTATTAGGTGCTGTTCAGTTGGTACCAACTCATAGCAACCTTACGTACAACAGAACATCATTACAGTTGTTGCTGGGTTTGAGCCTATTGTTGGATCCACTGTGTCAGTCCATCTCATTGAGGGTATACCTCATTTTCTCTGACGCTTTACCTTGCCAAGCATGATGTCCTTCTCCAGAGACTGGTCCATCCTGATAACATGTTCAAAGTAATTGAGATGAAGTCTCACTATCGTCCTTTCCAAGGAGCAATCTGGCTGTACTTCTTCAAGACAGATTTGTTCATTCTTCTGGCAGTCCATGGTGTATTCAATAGTCTTCACAAATGCCGTAATTCAAAGACATCAATTCTTCGTCAGTCTTCCTAATTCATTGTCCAGCTTTCCCATGCATAAGAGGTGATTGAAAATATCATGGGTAGGGTCAGGTGCACTTTAGTCCTCTAAGTGACATCTTTGCTTTCAAACACTTTAAAGAGGTCTTTTGCAGCAGATTTGCCCAATGAAATATGTCATCTGATTTCCTGACTGCTGCTTCCATGGGCATTGATTGTGGATCCAAGTAAAATGAAATCCTTGACAACTTCAGTCTTTTCTCCGTTTATCATGATGTTGCTCACTGGTCCAGTTGTGAGCAGTTTGTTTTCTTTATGTTGGGGTATAATTCGTACTGCAGGTTATAGTCTTTGATCTTCATCAGTAAGTGCTTCACATTCTCTCAGCGAGCAAGGTTGTGTTATCTTCATATCACAGATTGTTAATGAGTGTTCCTCCAATCCTGATGCTGTATTCTTCTTCATATAGTCCAGCTTCTTGAATTATTTGCTTAGCATACAGACTGAATAGGTATGATGAGAAGATACAACCCTAATGCACAGCTTTCCTGATTTTCAGTCATGCAGATATCTCCTTGTGCTGTTTGAACGACTGCCTCTTGGTCTATGTACAGGTTCCTCATGAACACAATTAAGTGTTCTGGAATTCCCATTCTTCAAAATGTTATCCATCATTTCTTATGATCCAGATAGTCAAATGCCTTGCATAGTCAATAAAACATAGGTAAACATCTTTCTGGTATTCTCTGCTTTCAGCCGAGATCTATCTGACATCAGCAATGATATCCCTCATTCCATGTCCTCTTCTGAGTCCAGCTTAAATTTCTGGCAGTTTGCTGTTGATGTACTGATGCAACCGTTTTTGAATTATTTTCAGCAAAATTTTACTTGTATGTGATATTAATTATATTGTTTGATAATTTCTGCATTCTATTGGGTCACTTTTCCTTTGAAATAGGCAAAAATACAGATTTCTTCCAGTCAGTTGGCCAGGTAGCTGTCTTCTGAATTTGTTGGCATAGACAAGTGAGCACCTCCAGCACTGCGTCCATTTGTTGATACATCTCAATTGATATTCCATTGATTCCTGGAGCCTTGTTTTTGGCAATGCCTTCAGTGAAGCTTGGACTTCTTCCTTCAGTACCATCAGGTCTAATTGTATGCTACCTCCTGAAATGGTTGAACATCAACAAATTCTTTTCAGTACAGTGGCTCTGTATTCCTTCCATCTTCTTTTGATGCTTCCTGCATTGTTCAATATTTTGGCCCTAGTATCCTTCAGAATTGCAACTCAAGGCTTGAATTTTTTCTTCAGTTCTTTCAGCTTGAGAAATACTGAGCATGTTATTCCCTTTTGGTTTTCTAACTGCAGGTCTTTGCTCATTTTGTTATAATATTTTACATTGTCTTCTCGAACTGTCTTTTGGAATCTCCTGTTCAGCTCTTTTACTTCATCCTTTCTTCCATTCACTTTAGCTACTCTACATTTAAGAGCAAGTTTCAGAGTCTCCCTTTTGATCTTTTTTTCTTTCCTGTCTTTTTAATGACCTTTTGCTTTCTTCAAGTATGATGTCCTTGATGTCATCTTGCAACTCATGCAGTCTTTGGTCATTAGTGTTCAAAGCGTCAAATCTAGTCTTGAGATGGTCTCCAAATTCAGGAGGGATATACTCAAGATCGTACTTTGGTTCTGGTGGATTTATTTTAATTTTCCTCATCTTCAACTTGAACTTTCATATGAGCAATTGATGGTCTGTTTCACAGTTGGACCCTGGCCTTGTTCTGACTGATAATATTGAGATTCTCCATCATCTCTTTCCACAGACATAGTTGATTTGGTTCCTATGTTTTCCATCCAGTGAGGTCCACATGTATAGTTGCTGTTTATGTTGTTGAAAAAAAGGTATTTGCAATGAATAAGTCGTTGGTCTTGCAAAATTCTGTCAGGCAATCTGCAGCATCGTTTTAATTACCAAGGCCATATTTTCCAACTACCAATCCTTCTTCTTCATTTCCAACTTTTTCATTCCAATCACCAGTAATTATCAATGTATCTTGATTGCATTTGTGATCAATTTCAGACTGCAGAAATTGGTAAGAATCTTTAATTTCATCTTCTTTGGCATTAGTGATTGGTGCATTAATTTGAATAATAGTCATATTAACTGGTCTTCCTTGTAGGTGTATGGATAGTATCTGATCAGTAACGGCGTTGTACCTCAGGATAGATCTTTAAATGTTTTTTTTGACAATGAGTGTGACTCCATTCCTCTTCAATTTGTCATTCCCAGCATAGTAGACCATATGATTCAAAATGGCCAGTACCCATCCATTTCATCTCACTAATGCTTAGGACATGGATCTTCATGCATTCCATTTCATTTTTGATGACTTCCAATTTTCCTAGATTCATACTTCGTGCATTCCACGTTCCCATTATTAATGGATGTTTGCAGCTGTTTCTTCTCATTTTGAGTCATGACACATCAGCAAATGAAGGTCCCAAAAAACTTTACTTCATCCATGTCATTAAGGTCAACTCTCCTTTGAGGAGACAGCTCTTCCCTAGTTGTGTTTTGAGTGCCTTCCAACCTGAAGGACTCATCTTCCAGCACTATGTCAGATAATGTTCTGCTGCTGTTCATAAAGTTTTCACTGGCTAATTCCTTTCAGAAGTAGACTGCCAGGTCCTTCTTCCTAGTCTGTCTTAATCTGGAAGCTCTGCTGAAATCTGTCCACCAAGGGTGACCCTGCTGGTATTTGAAATACTGGTGGCATAGCTTCCAGCATCACAACAACAAGCAAGCCACCATAGTATGACAAGCTGACAGACGTGTGTGGTCAGTTTGGGTTGTTGTTGTTATTAGGTACCATCAAGTCAATTCTGACTCATAGTGACCTTATGTACAACAGAATGAAACACTGCCTGGTCTTGCACAATCCTCATGATCGTTGTTATGCTCAAGCCCATTGCTGCAGCCACTGTGTCAGTCCATCTCATTGAGGGTCTTCCTCTTTTTCACTGAACCTCTACTTTATCAAGCATGATGTCCTTCTCCAGGGACTGGTCCCTCCTGATAACATGTCTAAAGTATGTAAGTGAGACGTAGACTGCCATCCTTGCTTTTAAGGAGCATTCTGGCTGTATTTCTTCCGAGACAGATTTGTTCATTCTTTTGGCAGCCCATGGTATATTCAACATTCTTTGCCAACACCATAACTCAAAGCATGGATTCTTCTTTGGTGTTCCTTATTCATTGCCCAGCTTTCACATGCATATGAGGCAATTGAAAACACCATGGCTTGGGTCAGGTGCACCTTAGTCCTTAAAGTGATATCTTTGTTTTTTAACACTTTAAAGAAATCTTTTGCAGCAGATTAGCCCAATGCAATGTGTCTTTTGATTTCTTGCCTGCTGCTTCCATGGATGTTGATTGTGGATCCAAGTAAAATGAAATCCTTGACAACTTCAATCTTTTCTCCATTTATCATGATGTTGCTTATTGTTACAGCTGTGACGATTTTTGTTTTCTTTAAACAAAAATGTGACATTTTCAAGATGTTAAGTCTTCCAATTCATGAACATGGAATGCTTTTCCATTTATGTAGGTCTATTTTGGTTTCTTGCAGTAGTCTTTTATAGTTTTCCTTGTATAAGTCTTTTATGTCCTTTGTTAGGTTTATTCCTAGGTGTTTTATCCTTTTGGGGCCATTGTAAATGGTATTGTTTTCTTGATTTCCTTTTGGGAGTTCTCTTTGTTAGTGTAAAAGAACTCAACTGATTTTTGTGTGTTGATCTTGTACCCTGACACTTTGCTGAGTTCTTCTATTATTTCCAGTAACTCTCTTGTGGAATATCTGGGGTTTTTCTGCGTCATTTGTGAATAGGGATAGTTTCACTTCTTCCTTTCCTATTTGGATACTCTTTATTTCCCTTTCTTGCCTTATTGCTCTGGTTGGGATTTCCAGTATAATATTGGACATGAGTGGTGATAATGGGCATCTTTGTCTTATTCCTGTTTTCCAGGGGAATGCTGTCAATCTTTCTTTGTTGAAAATAACATTGGCTGTTGTTTTTACATATATGCCCTTAAATTATTGAGGAATTTTCCTTCTATTCCTATTTTGTTGAGAGTTTTTATCAGAAACGAGTGTTGGATTTTGTCAAATGCCTTTTCTGCATCAATTGAGATGATTATGTGATTCTTTTCCTTTGTTTTATTTATGTGGTGAATTTCATTGATTGATTTTCTAATTTTGAACCACCTTTGCATCCCTGGTATGAATCCTACCTGATCATGATGAATTGTTACTATTTTTTTTTTTTTGATATGCTGTTGAATTCTATTGGCTAGAATTTTGTTGAGAAATTTTAAGTCATATCCAAGAGGGATATTGGCCTTAATTTTATCTTTTCGTGATATCTTTGTCTGGCTTTGGTGTCAGGGTTATGTTGGCTTCATAGAATAATTTCTTTTCTATGTTCTGGAATAGTTTAAGTAGAACTGGTGTCAACTCTTTTCTGAATGTTTGGTAGAATTCCTCTAGTGAAGCCATCTGGGCCGGGGTTTTTTTTTTTTTTTGTTGGGAGTTTTTTGTTTGTTTTTATGACATCTTCAATTTCTTCTTTTGTTGTGTGTTTATTTGGATTTTATACCTCTATTTATGTTAGTTTATGTAGGTAGTCTGCTTCTAAAAATTCACTCATTCCTTCTAGGTTTTAAAATTTGTTGGAGTACAATTTTTCATAATATTCTGTTATGATCCTCTTTATCTAAGTTGGTTCTATTGTAATGTCACCCATTTCATTTCTTATTTTGGTTATTTTCGTCTTCTCTTGTCAGTTTGGCCAGTGGTTGATCAATTTTATTGATCCTCTTAAAGAACCAGCTTCCAGTCTTTTTGATTCTTTCTGTCGTTGCAAATACAGCATTTTAAAATGAATCTTGCTATTAAAGTAGTGCAATTGTCTGCCATAAGTCAATATCTGCAGGCTGATGAACCTGTCCCCCACTTAGTATCACAGGAAGACGAGATTGATTTGCTTTTTTTTCTTTCTTTCCCTTTACCTTCTCTCTTTTAGAGAACTTCTGCACCACCTTTCATGAGCAAGAGACTGGACATTCATTGTTTACTTCCTCCTTCCCTGGGTTTCAACATATTGCATTCCTGTGACCATATGACTGGCTCCTTCAGGATGGGCGCAGACCAAAGCTACACCAATGAGATTGTATCTCAGAACAATATGTTGGTGCTACTGAGAAAAAGGCTTGCTATTTTCTACTGGATGTGAAGGTGAAAGATACAATGTCTGGTGCTGCTGAAGCCATCTTGCAACCACAAGAGGAGAAGAGAACCAACACAGAGAAGAGGAGAACTGACAGGAAAACCAGGGCCTGGTGACATCATTTGACTCTCCAATTAAGCCATGCCTGAAGCAAGCCCTATCTCAGTTACTTGAACTGACAAACCTCTTTGCATTTTTACCTCAATCTAGAGAGTCTTAACTGACATTTCAAGAAATAACATATGCTAGAGTCCTTTATAATATTAATGACACACACATAGATACGTTTGATTTCTTAAAAGTAGGAAAAAAATCTTTTTTCATTTACATCAACCAAGACCATGATTCTAACTATGCAAAACTAATGTTCTATGGGGGAATATTGTCATAGCTTGAACAAAAATCTTAGTGGGGAGT
This sequence comes from Trichechus manatus latirostris, assembly GCF_000243295.1. NCBI lineage: Eukaryota > Metazoa > Chordata > Mammalia > Sirenia > Trichechidae > Trichechus > Trichechus manatus. Next base: position 4,304,519 of record NW_004443963.1, on the reverse strand, counting down.
AACATGACTTTCTTTCTGAATAGCAACTAACCCTGCTGAGTCAATGTTGACATATGTAACTTATTCCTGGAAGGCTGGAAAAATCTAAGGTTGACTGGTTTGCTCACTGGCTTTTGTTTCCTAATGAATGAGTAATATTAGTCTTTCAGCATGATAACATAAAGCAGACTGATTTGCATCACTTGGTATTGTCAACCCAGAGTGTTTGAGTTTGTTGATTTACTTAATATGGGCTGCACTGAAACTGGGTAGTCCCTGTTTGCTCAGCGGCCTCTTATGAGTGCCTACCTTCTCTCCAGGATTGGACTAGACCAGGGAAAAGAGATATAGGATAATGTGAGAAGAAGTGGTTTTCTTAACTAAAATGGACATTCCCAAACTTTTCCACACTACAGAGACTTCCAGTAGAATCTTTGGTATCTTTAGAAATCTGTTAGTTGTTGTTAGGTGCTGCTGAGTTGCTTCTGACTCAGCAACCCTATGTACAACAGAACGAAACACTGCCCAGTCCTGCACCATCCTCAAAATCGTTTTGCTATGCTTGAGCCTATCGTTGCAGCCGCTGTGTCAATCCATCTCATTGAGGGGCTTTCTCTCTTTCACTGACTCTCCACTTTGCCAAGCATATTGTCCTTCTGCAGGGACTGGTCTCTCCTGATAACATGTGCAAAGTATGTGAGATGAAGTCTCACCGTCCTTGCTTCTAAGGAGTATTCTGGTTGTACTTCTTCCAAGTTAGATTTGTTTGTTCTTTTGGCAATGCATGGTATATTTAATATTCTTCTCCAACACCATAATTCAAAGGCTTCAATTCTTCTTCGTTCTTCCTTATTCATTGTCCAGGTTTCGCATGCATATGAGGGAATTGAAAGTCCATGGATTGGGTCAGGCGCACCTTAGTCCTCAAAGTGACATCTTTGCTTTAGAACACTTTAAAGAGGTATTTTGCAGCAAATTTGCCCAATGCTATACATCATTTGATTTCTTGACTGCTGCTTCCATGGGCATTGATTGCGAATCCAACTAAAATGAAGTCCTTTTTCTGTTTTGTTTTTTATTGTGCTTTCAGTGAAAGTTTACAGTTCAAGTTAGTTTCTCATACAAAAATTTATACACACATTGTTATGTGACCCTAGTTACTCTCCTTATACTGTGACAGCACACTCCTCCTTTCCACCCTGGACTTCCCATGTCCATTCAACCAGCTCCTGACCCTCTCTGCCTTCTCACCTCACCTTTGGACAGGAGCTGCCCATTTAGTCTCATGTATCTACTTGAGCTAAGAAGCACACTCTTCACGAGTATCATTTTATGTCCCATAGTCAAGTCTAATGTTTGTCTGAAGAGTTGGCCTTGGGAATGGTTTTAGTTTTGGGCTAACAGAGAGTCTGGGGGCAGTGTCTTCCGGGATCCCTCTAGTCTCAGTCAAACCATTAAGACTAGTCTTTTTACTAGAATTTGAGTTCTGTATCCCACTTTTCTCCTGCTCTGTCATGGACTGTCTGTTGTGTTCCCTGTCAGGGCAGTCATTGGTGGTAGCCGGGCATCATCTAGTTCTTCTGGTTTCAGGCTGATGAAGTTTCTGGTTTATATGGCCCTTTCTGTCTCTTGGGTTAATATTTTCCTTGTGTCTTTGGTGTTTCCCCTTTGCTCCAGGTGGGTTGAGATCAATTGATGCATCTTAGATGGCTGCTCGCTAGCTTTTAAGACTCCAGTAAAATGAAGTCCTTTACAACTTCAATCTTTGCTCCATTTATGATGATGTTGCTTATTGGTCCAGTTGTGAGGATTTTTGTTTTCTTTATGTTGAGATGTAATCCATACTGAAGGCTGTGATCTTTGATCGTCATCGGTAAGTTCTTCAAGTCCTCTTCACTTTCAGCAAGCAAGGTTGTGTCATCTGCATATTGCAGATTGTTAATAAGTCTTCCTCCAATCCTGATGCCACATTCTTGTTCATATTGTCCCTTTGAGGTTATTTGCTCAGCATACAAACTGTATAAGTATGGCGAAAGAATGCAACCCTGACGCACACCTTTCCTGACTTAAAACCATGAAGTATCCCCCTGTTCTATTCAAATGACTGCCTCTTGATCTAAGTACAGGTTCCTCATGAGCACAATTAAGTGTTCTGGAATTCCTATTCTTCGCGGTGTTATCCATAATTTATTATGATCCACATGGTTGAATGCCTTTGCATAGTCAGTAAAACACAGATAAACATCTTTCTGGTTCTCTGCTTTCAGCCAAGATCCATCTGACATCAGCAATGATATCCCACATTCCATGTCCTCTTCTGAATCTGGCTTGAAGTTCTGGCAGTCCCCTGACAATGTACTGCTGCAACCGCTTTTGAATGATCTTCAGCAAAATTTTACTTGGGCGTGATATTAATGATATTGTTCGATTATTTCCACATTCTGTTGGATCACCTTTCCTTGGAATGGGCACAAATACGGATCTCTTCCAGTCAGTTGATTAGGAAGCTGCCTTCCAAATTTCTTGACATAGATGAGTGAGCACCTACAAGACTGCATCTCTTTGTTGAAACATCTCAATTGGTATTCCATAAATTCCTGGAAATCTAGTCTGTTGAGAAAAGAGTTGATTCTAGTTTCTTGCTTAGCTTATGTTGAGATTCTGGCCTAGCAGGTTTTAGTTTATTACTCTCTTTTGCCACATATTTGAATCATAATAGCATGTAATTGTCATACTTATTTATTCCCTAGCATTCACTCTTGTATGAGGCGTTCATGTTGAGTGGTAGAATTCTTGCCTTCCATGCAGGAGACCTGGGTTTGATTCCCAGTCAGTGCACCACCAGTCTGTCCATGGAGGCTTGCATATTGCTATGATGTTGAACATATTTTAGCTGAGATTGTAGACTAAGATGGACTAGGAAGGAAGGCCTGGTGATCTACTTCAGAAAACCAGCCAATGAAAATCCTATAAATCACAATGGTCTGATCTGCAACCAATTATGGGGAGGTGCAGGGCCAGGCAGCATTTAGTTCAATAGTGCATGGGGTTGCTATGGGTCGGGACCGACTCCATAGCAGCTAACAACAACAATAACAACATTCATAAAGTTGGTAAACTCTCTCCAGTTTCTGATATTTCATCTTCTGAAAAATGAAGATAGTTATATGCAACTTGCAGGGTTGTGAGGTTTACATGAGAAAATCTAAGTAAAGAAACATGCTCCCCATTTCCATAAGTATTTGCAGGCCTGGATTACCCTCTCCAGATGCACTCCAATCCTCTGTCCCATTAGGACTCACCTTAAGCCTACCCCCTCCATGAGCCCTGCAGAGGGTCCCCCTCCAGCCTGTCTCCTCCTTCCACTCTGTGTTCTTCTCTATTGCAGCACATGGCATACTGTGTTTTATTTGTTGGTTTCCAGATCATTCTTCCTCACTAAACTGCGTACTGTTTTGGAGAAGGAATTCTATCATCAATCTCTGTAATCCCAAGGAAGGAACCATGTCTAGAACATTAGTAGGAGGTCAATAAATGCAAGTAAAATGTTAAAAGAAAGAGAAAAGGAACTTAAAAAAAATCCACTGTGTACCAAACACTGTGAAAGACACTTTCACATACATTATTACATTTAACCCTTTCAATAAACCATTTTTGCAGGTGAAGAAATTGAGAGTCAAAGAAATGAAGTGGTTTATGCAAGGTCCACAGTTACAGTGTGTTGGACTAGGATCTCATTCCATTTCTATTTGACTTTGTGGCTGCCTCAAAATCAGCAGAATATTTGCTTCCTATCTTTGGAACTTCGTAGCTGGCTCTCATGTCTGTTTATGTTTCTCAAAGGGATCAGGAAGTCTGTTATAATACATACTTTGAAAAACATTTGAATGAGAGACAACCTGATTTTCAAATGAAAATGCTTTGTTCACATAGAATCTTTAAATGAATAATTGCCTTGGCTTGACTGGATTATCTGAATCATTGTTTCCCTATGAAGACTCTGCCAGAAAAAGTTAAAATGAATTTATTTGAACATTTTATTGTTGACTTACTACAATACCAGGGCATGATGTTTGAATTGTGAGTGTTAAATGTGATCATGTTGATTTCTATAGATATAAATGAATAATGCTATTGCAAGATGACAGTTCATTATATATTGGCTAAATGTATAAGAAGCAAAATTGATTCATTATTTTAAAATGAAAATGAGATGGTTTTCTTCTCATAAATTCTCCTTATAAATTCCACATTTTTCAGGTCATAAGGATAGAATAAGACTCCAAGGAAAAAAAGTGGTTAAGAGAAGAGATTCTGAAGTCAGAAAAACCTGGGTCAAAGTGCTCTCTATCTGCTACTTACTTCCAGTGTGTCTTTGGGCAGATTACTTAGCTTTTCCAAGCCTCAGTTTTCTCATCTGTAAAATGGGAACAATAACAGCACCTTGATTAGTTAAATTATGGCAACATGAGTAGTTTAATATAAGCTCTACATACTCAAATAGTAAGGCCAAGTCCAAACACTAGAAATAGATACAAGGTTAGTCAGGAAGCTTGGCCCAGCTAAACTTGGGGCAGTTAGGGATGGTCCCGTAGAGAAGGGAGGAGACCTCATCAGAAAGGAAGAGAGGGACTGGAGTGCGAGTGGGGATGACAAGTTGGCCTAGAAATACTCATGGGAATGAGAAGGCCAGAGCTTTACTTCTGCTTTCTCGTTTCAGCCTCACAGCATTTAAGCATTTTATACTTGATGGAATGATGAATAGTTCTTTTTTGAAAGTGTATAATAAATATTGATTTATAAATCACATGCTCATAGCATATAAAAATGTATTTGACATATGATGTGCAGAATATTAGATGAATTTCTTCACCAGGGATCAAATTGGTTTATGTTGTATGGTGTCTAAAGCAAATGAATAGCTTGTTTTTGCTTATTTTTTAAGCAGGTATGAGTCTGAGAAACTGCAAAGTGCTTTGATGTCTTGTGTTGTGCTATAATATTTACATTTCCAATATTATTCTGATTAAAGGTTAATTTTTCTCAATATAATTTTGATTAAATGTTAACTCAAAATATTAATATAATGAGACCATTGATATAACAAATTTTGGAGAAAGTAGTGCTTGTGAGTGAAGGAAAGAGACCTCTACTTGACCCAGTAAAGATTTTATGGGTTTGAAATATTTTTTATCAGATATTGATTTTCTAGTTGGTTCTTTCTACAGATCATAAAACTTTTTAGTTTCTTGCAAAGCATAGCTTTATCAAGACAAAATATTCAAAGAACTGGAATAAATTATTGAAAATACAGAAGAGCAAAGTATGATGGTCTTAGTTAATTCAGTTTTTACAAAATTAACTACACATATTAAAGAAAAATCAAATCATACTTTTGATAAATAAATAATTGCTGACTGAGAAATTTAGGCCCCTGAGGATTTCTTTGTTTTGTTTTATTATACCTGTAGTAATGAGCCTGGATTCCACACTGAGTAGGGAAGAAGGTTTTTAAAAACATAGTCCAAATGGTCATCTTAAGCTCTACATTTTTATTCTTCTCTGCTTTCTCTTCCCAAGATTCAAAGCCTCCATCTGTTGGGCCCAAAAGTGGATTGTTTACTCTGACCATATGAACAGATAATCCCTTTCTCCCAGGTCTATGTCTTTAAAAAGATATTAAATCTTTGCACGGTTGAACTACTTTTATGACTTAATTTCCAATATTTGGAATGTTTAGGTTCCAAGGGTTATATCCACACTGTAGGCAAACAGTGACATCTTTTTTTTTTTTTTAATCACTTTAAGTTCGATCCCATATGGTACAGAGTCATATGGCACAAGATTATTTGAATATATTCTGGTATTCTTCCAAATCCTTTAAATCCAGCCCTCTTAAAATAGAATTAAATGGTAAAGAGGTAAATTAATGTATGATAAATGTTTATCCAGTAAAACATCCCTCAATAAAAGTCACCTTGATTTCAAGTTATGTTCTCTTAAAAGAATAGACAAGCCAATTTCATTTCGTATTGGGAGAGTTGATTTCCTGATTCACATGGAATATTTCTGTTTCAGCCTTTTGAAGAGACCATTTCTTTGAGTTATATAAAGGGCTTTCGTGTTTTGGCTTCTTAAATATTAGTTACCCTCGGGTTTGCTTTGATTAGATCTGTAAACTGGAACCAAATCGTCAATTTTGAGATGACTCACAGTAATTGGTTAGCAATTGAATTACTGCTAATCACTTCTGTTCTGTCAAAAATATGGCCAAGTTAGGTGGACTCTGTCCATTCATTATTTGGCTGCCTTCTTGAGTAATTCACATCTGTCCCACCTGCATGTCCTTCACTCACATTTCAGCCTGTCTAGTCCTTCAAAGTCCAGCTCAAAGGGCCACCTCTTCCCTCCAGGCTTCTGTGTTGCTCCAGCTGGAAACTTCTTTTCTAGCGTCTTTGAGCGCTTGATTTGGGCAGGCATTAAGCACTTTGTAGCCAACATACTGTCTGGTCTAAAAGTTATTTGTATATGTGCCCTATGTTTCATCTAAATTATGACTGACTGGGGACTAACTAATGCTGTATACTTTTATTTCTTTATTTCTCCACAGTGAGCTCTTTGAGTTAAGGCTCAGTAAACAATTATGGAACAATTGAAGAAATTTTTGGCCTACTATTTGGATCTTATGACAATTACTAATCTTTGCATTAGCTTCCAATTTTTTTATAAATAATAACCAGTATTGATTATAAAATGCCTAGAGTGTTCCCAGCACTTAATTCAGGCACTATGCTTTTGTTGTCTCATTACTGCATTTTTACACAAATAACACGCATCTTCTACATTTGTTTGGCAACCGCCCTACTCCCGCGAGGTTTTTGTAATTGCTCTTTAAAAAAATTGGCATTGAAGCACTTCTGAAAATACTTCGTGGGGGGAGGGCATGGTTGGCAAACAAAAGTAGAAGGCATGCATTATTTCCATAAAAATATGGTAATCAGCATACTAATGCTATATATTAGGAATTATTTTTACTCTTTGTCACATGAAAAATGTGAAGCTCAGAAAGGTCAAGTAACTTGTCCATGATTGCTTAGCTAGTATTTAATACACATCTTCAACTCAATCACACTTCTTTTTGACTTTTAGCTTGTGCTCCTTCTTTAAGAATCATTACAATTTTAACAAAACAAGAAAATAAGAGCAGCCCCTGAGGCTGTTTATGTACAACCAATCACCTCATAGGATTTATTTTTCTTGTTTTAGAGTTTAAGGAACATGGTTTCGTGGAACACTGCAGTCAATTGGCCTAACAGTGTTTTCAGTGTTTCTGTTCTATCTCCTAGTTCATTGTGTAGCTCCTGGTGTCTTAAAAGCTTGCAGGTGGCCATCCAAGGTAGAACAATTGGTCTGTATTCACCTGGAGCAGCAGAGGAAGAAAGATTATCAGAAATTGGAGGAGGAAATGGAATACGTGTCAAATTACATCCATGAACAACTGCCTCCTTTGCCATGAGACCAGAAGAATTAGATGGTGCCTGGCCATCATTACTGAATAGTTTGATCAGAGATTCTATAGAAGAATCTGGATCAAGGGGGTGGAGGGGAATGTGGAACAGAATTTCAGATTGTCATGGAATCTAGACTGTCTGGAGCAATTAAAGCTGGATAAACCCCTGAAAGTATTGTCCTCAGATAATCTTTAAACCTTAAACCAAACTGTCCTTTGAAGTCATCTTTAAACCAAACAACAGTTTAGCTTAATTAAAAAAGAATGTCTTCCGTGAGCATTGTGCCCTTTTAAATAATTATCTATATATGACCAAATTGACAACAGCGACTTGACAGGCCAGATGAGAAGCTTAAAGGACACTGAGTTTGTATTAATAATGGTGGAATAATTTGGTAAAGGATAACAAGAATGGTTGCACAACTTGAAGAATGTAATTAGTATCACTGAATTGTACAGGTAAGAAAGTATTGAATTGGTGTATGTTTTGCTGTACGTATTTTCACCAGTAAAATAATTTTTGAGAAAGAATTATTACCATTTTTTACAGGTAAGAATACTGAAGCTAACGGAGCTTAATAATCTTGCTTAAGGTTGTGTAGCAAATAAGCACTACTGGAGTTTGAGTTCTTTCTTAATCTTAACTAGGTGAGTTTTTCAATGTCTGTTTCCATTTACTTTTTATCTGAAGATAAGTGTTAGATACTTTTAATATTGTTGGAATGAGGCTCAAGTTTTGAAAAATATACTCTTATTTTCAGTCCTCTGAAATCGTTCTAAACAATTTCTATTCATTTTAGACATTTATTGATTACATTCATCCCTGGTGCTTGGTGAAAATAGGATAATAAAATAATATCCTCTTTTATTTTTATATTCTTTGCCATTGTTTACTGTTTATCATCAAATATGTTTTTTAAGAGATGCAATAACATATTTGTTTCTGAAATCACTGCAGATAAAAACCTACAGAGCTGTTCATGTATTTTGGTATCATCTTTTGTCATTGAGCAGTAACATTAGTTCAAAGACGGTAAATTATTCCATACTGGATTAATCCATACTGGATTAATTTCTAGAAGGCAATGGAGGCAACATTAGTGTCATAAAAGAGGGGGAGAGAAAGAAGTGGAAAAAGAAAGTGAAAATGAAATTATCTCTAAGTTAGAAATAAGGTAGACCCATGGTTTGGAAGTCAAGATAGCAAAGAAGGGATACTTTATGGGTGTCTGTATCTGTTCTGTATCTGTTAGCTGCCATTGAATCAGCCCCTGACTCATGGCAACCCCATGCACAATGGAATGAAATGCTGCCCAGTCTTGTGCCATCCCCATGATCGGTTGCAGATTGGACCATTGTGATCCACAGGGTTTTTGTGGTGGATTTTCAGATGTAGTTTGCCAGGCCTTTCTTCCTAGTCCATCTAAGTTTGGAAGCTGTGCTGAAACATGTTCAGCATCACAGCAACATGCAAGCTTCCACTGACAGATGGATAGTGACTGCACATGAGGTGCATTGGCCAGGAATAGAACCCAAGTCTTCCGCATGAAAGACAAGAATTCTACTACTGAACCAAAAATGCCCCATTTTATAGGTAGTTCTTTATATTATAGCTTTACATGTCCATGGTAACCTTTGTTGATCAGAATTCTGCCTTGATACCAATGTAGGGGTTTTTCACCTCTATTTTTTCCTTTCATAGTAGGCTGGACATTGTTTAGGTGAAGTAGTATACTTAGAATTGACAGAGAATTATCAGAATAGGTTTGCGGGGGGCTGAGACTGAACTTATGAAAGGAATCCTAGAAGTCCATGGACCAAATGTTGTCACTACCCTTGTCTAAACATCTATACATGGGCCAACATACCCATGGACCATGTCACATTGAGTGGATGACCTCGGGAGGGCATGCCATGCTGCTGGTGTGAGTGCTTGGAGTGGGTGGCCCAAGCCATCTTCTCAGAAGGCCTCAGCAATTCACTGGAAGAGACTTTCTTTGGTTGATGTCAGTAAGCCTGGGATCAAGGTCCTTGTCTCTTATGGAGTGGGACTTTCAAAACCAGAAGATGCAGGTGACTGAATCTTATTTTTGGTAACAGAAACATTACCTTCACTGAAAAATGAGAGATATGAAGGCAATCATAGATTAGATTCCTATCTTGCTCTTGCGTGCCCTATAGCCCCAATCCTCAACCTTGGCTATACCTTGGAATAATACTGGAAGCTCTAACAGATACTGATGCCAGGGCCCCACTCCCAGAGACTCTACTATAATTGTAATGGGATATAACCTGTGGAACAGGAATTTTAAAAGCTTCCCAGGTAATTCAAATGTGCAGCTCATATTGACAGCCTAAAGTACATCTTTCTTCCTGATATAAGACACATGTATTTTGCTTTCCTCCACTTCTGGCACTACCATGGATAACATCCATTTTCTAACAAAACACAAGTGACTTTACCTTGTCTTCCGTAGCTGGGAAAAGGAGACAAAACATTTTCTTTTTTTATTTTTTCCCATACGAAAATTTATACTTACATTGTTATGTGACTCTAATTGCTCTCCCCATACTGTGACAGCACACTCTCCTTTCCAACCCTGATTCCTCATGTCCATTCAACCAGCTCCTAACCCTCTCTGCCTTCCCATCTCACCTCCGGACAGAAGCTGCCCGTTTAGTCCCTTGTACCTACTTGAGCTAAGAGGCACACTCCTCACGAGTATCACTTTCTATCCCACAGTCCAGTCCAATCCCTGTCTGAAGAGTTGGCCTCAGAAATTGTTTTAGTTCTGGGCTGATAAAGAATCCAGGGGCCGTGCTTTCCGGGGTACCTCCAGTCTCAGTCAGACCATTAAGTCTGGTCTTCCTACTAGAATTTGGGTTCTGCACCCCACCTCTCTCCTGCTCTGTCCGGGACTGTTGTTTTCCCTGCCAGGACGGTCATTGGTGGTAGCTGGGGACCATATAGTTCTTCTGGTCTCAGGCTGATGAAGTCTCTGGTTTATGTGGCCCTTTCTGTCTCTTGGGCTACTACTTTCCTTGTGTCTTCGGTGTTCTTCACTCTCCTTTACTCCTCTTGCAAGCTTTTAAGACCCCAGCCGCCACTCACTGAAGTAGGATGCAGAACAATTTCTTAATAAACTTTGTTATGCCAGTTGACCTAGATGTCCCCTGAAAGCATGGTCCCCAGACCCCTACCCCTGCTACACTGTCCCTCAAACTGTTTGACTGTATTCAAGAAAACTTGTTAGCTTTGGTTTAGTCCAGTTGTGCTGACTTCCCCTGTAGTGAGTGCTTTCCTTCCCTTCACCTACGATAATTCTTACCTACTATCTAGTTAGTAAATAACCCTCTCCTCCCTCCCCACCCTCGTAACCATCAAAGAATGTTTTCTTCTGTGTTTAAACCTTTTCTTGACATCTTATAATAGTGGTCTTATACAATATTTGTCCTTGTGTGACTGACTAAATTCACTCAGCATAATGACCTCCAGCTTCCTCCATGTTATGTTTCATGGCTTCATCGTTTTTCTTTATCATTCCGTAGTATTCCGTTACGTGGATATACCATCATTTGTTTATCCATTCGTCCATTGATGGGCACCTAGGTTGTTTCCCTCTTTTTCCTATTGTGAATAGTGCTGCAATGACCACGGCTGTGCATATATCTATTCATGTGATGGCTCTAGGATATATTCCAAGGAGCCAGATATCTGGATCGTATGGTACTTCTATTTCTAGCTTTTTAAGGAAGCACCAAATCAATTTCCAAAGTGGGTGTGCCATTTTGCATTCCCACCAACAGTGTATAAGTGTTCCAGTCTCTCCACAACCGCTCCAGCATTTATTGTTTTGTGTTTTTTGGATTAATGCTAGCCTGGTTGGGATAAGATGATATCTCATAGCAGTTTTGATCTGCATTTCTCTAATGGCTAATGATCATGAGCATTTCGTCATGTGTCTGTTAACTGCCTGATTATCTTCTTTGGTGAAGTGCCTGTTCATATCCCTCGGCCATTTTTTGGTTGGGTTATTTGTCTTTTTGTTGTTGAAGTTTTGCAGTATCGTGTAGATTTTAGAGATTAGATACTGATCAGACTTGTTGTAGCCAAAATTTTTTTCCCAGTCTCTAGGTTGTCTTTTTACTCTTTTGGTGAAGTCTGTTAATGAGCATAAGTGTTTGATTTTTAGGAGCTCCCATTTATCTGGTCTCTCTTCTGGTGCTTGTGCATCGTTACTTATGGTTTGTATTGTGTTTATACCATGTATTAGGGTTCCTAGTATTGTCCCTATTTTTTCTTCCATGATCTTTATCATTTTCAATTTTATATTTGTCTTTGATCTATTTTGAGTTAGTTTTTGTGCATGGTGCATGGTTTTTATGCCAGCACCATTTGTTAAGGAGACTATCTTTTCCCCAGTTAGCGGACTTTGGGCCTTTGTCAAATATCAGCTGCTCATAGGTGGATGAATTTATGTCTGGATTCTTAATTCTGTTCCACTGGTCTATGTATTTGTTGTTGTACCAGTACCAGGCTGTTTTGACTACCGTGGCAGTATAATAGGTTCTAAAATCAGGTAGTGTGAGGCCTCGCACTTTGTTCTTCTTCTTGAGTAATGTTGTACTTATTCAGGGCCTCTTCCCTTTCCATATGAAGTTGGTTATTTGTTTTTCCACCTCATTAAAAAATGCAGGTAGAATTTGGATCGGGATTGCATTGTATCTGTAGATTGCTTTAGGTAGAATAGACATTTTCACAATGTTGAGTTTACTTATCCTTGAGCAAGTATGTTTTTCCACTTATGCAGGTCTTTTTTGGTTTCTTGCAGTAGTGTCTTGTACTTTTCTTTTTATAGGTCTTTTACGTCTCTTGGTTAGATTTATTCCTAAGTAATTTATCTTCTTGGGGGATATTGTAAATGGTATTGATTTGGTGATTTCCTCTTTGAGGTTTTCTTTGTTGGTGTAAAGGAATCCAACTGATTTTTGTATGTTTTTCTTGTATCCTGAAAATTTGCTGAAATCTTCTATTAGTTCCAGTAGTTTTCTTGTGGATTCTTTGGGGTTTTCT
>NW_004443963.1:4278627-4291856 GCF_000243295.1 Trichechus manatus latirostris | reverse complement strand
CTTTTCAATTTCCTCTATTGTGTGTGCTGCGTTTTGATTAATTTCCTTCCTAATTTCTTGAAGAGTTCTGTATATTAATCTTTTGTATTCTGCCTCTGGTAATTCCAAGAAATTTTCCACCTCTGGAAAATTTCTACATTCTTTATTTTGGGGGCTTTCTGAAGCCATCATGGATTGCCTGTTTATGTGATTTGATATTAACTGTTGCCTCTGAGCTATCAATAAGTTATTATATTTATTTAGTTTATGTTTGCTTACTGTGTCCTAGTTTCTTGTTTTGTTTTGATATGCCCAGATTGGCTGCTCGTATGAGCTAGTTTGATTATTGGCACCTTTGAAGCTCTAATGTCCTGTCACCAGGTGGTTAGATCTGTTACTAGGTATGTGAGCTCAGGAGTCCACCCACTCCTCCTGTATGGATTCAGCTCAGGTGCCAAGGTAGATAGCCACCAAGCGTGTGGTACAGGCTCTCACTTACAGTCCTAGACAGGCATGGGTGATCTGGCTGCAGCAGGGAGACACACTCTGAGCAAGGCAGGGGCTGACAGCCGCCTCTGAGTGTCCAGGAGGAAGGCATGTCCCTGTTCCCTAGAGGGCATAGGTGGGTGGGTTTTGCAGCCAGACTATGAGCACCTAATGCTGTTGGCCGTAGGGACTGGCAGGGCACCTCTTATTCATGGGCCCCTTTCATAGGTGTCTAAGTGTCGTGGGTGGAGCCACCAGTCCTCAGGCTCCTGATGTGGGTAGGTGAAGGCCCTGCTTAATGGACAGAGCAGTGTCAAATGTCAAGTACCTGCCACTTCACAGCTGAAACAGTTAAAGTTCGAGCTCTGGTATATACCCTGTTGTACTGCAGTAATGAGGGCCTACTCTGTTGAGATGCGCCCACAAATGTCTACGCAGGGGGAAGGCACTCAAAGTCCGTGGTTACGTTATGCATGTGCCTAGCAAAGGATCTGTGCCTACCCTTGCTTCCTGGCTTAGAGGAGCTGGCAGTTCATTTTTTCCCCTGTTAGTTTGTTCACTCTCCATGGCAGGGAGAATGGCTCTTGGCGTGTGACAGATCCTACTTCCACCCCAGGGGACTCGGCAATTGCTGATGCCGGTCCGGGACCCAGAGCAGAGCAGGGAGCAGGAAGGTAAATGGGAGATAGGTTTTTCCCTAAGAGGGGTGTTTTTGATCCTCATCGTGAGCTGCACATAGGTACTTATCTTTCGTGGAGGGCTGCTTCTCACTGGTTCTGGGTGGCTGTGTAGAGTCTCTGGTGCTGAGTCCCACCCGGTTTTGAAAATGCGCCTCCTAAGCATGGCTGCTTGCCTTCCTCACTGCTCAGCCCTGAGCTGATCAGGCCTGAAGGGCTCAGGCTCTTGCCAGGTTGGGTCTGGCAACTCCTCACTGCTTCTGAACAATCTCTCCCGCCCCATGCCACTCAGTCCGGTTCCTCCACTCTGCCTTTGATGTTCAGGGCTCCCAGATTGCCATATATAATTGAATCACTTGTTTTTTCAGGTCTTTGTTGTAAGAGGGTCCACCAGAAGTGTCTGACTACTCCGCCATCTTAGCCCCACCTCCAGACAAGCCATTTTCATAAAAGCAAATCTAGTGACTGAGAATAATTACCAGTGCCATATTAAGCTCATTGTGAGTAGAGTTTTACTGACAAAAGGAAACATTTTTTTTTACTTATGAGAAGGTCATGATAAATTATTAAATGTGTAATTTTAATATTAATATGCCTTTCAGGCAGATTTTTAAAAAATGTAAATGGTAAGACATTGAATAAGACAGGGCATTATTTCCTGAATATGTAATTGAAATTATTTTAATGATTATAAAAAAGATATTGTGAATGTTTTTGCAAAGATTGGAGTATGTACAGCTTAGAGACATTTAACAATTACTTCTCTTTTTTGATGTTTTACCCTCCATCTTAATTCAGATACATTATCTAGTAAGATTTTTCCATAAAATTCAGAGACTAAATGATCTCAGATAGAAATTCAGAGAGTTTACTGTGACTGCATAATAATAAGTGGCACTGGTGGTTCAGTGTTAGAATTCTCACCTTTCAGGCAAGAAATCTGGGTTCAGTTTCTGGCCAATGAACCTCATGCACAGCCATCACCCTTCTGTCAGTGTAGGCTTGTATGTTTTTTTGATGCTTTACAAGTTTCATCAGAGTTTCCAGACTGAGTCAGACTAGGAAGAAAGACCCGGTGATACACTTCTGAAAATCAGCCAATGAAAATAATCATGGGGATGGTGCAGGACTGGGCAGCATTTTGTTCCACTGTGCATTGGGATGCCATGAGTTGGAGTCTATACAACGGTAGCTAACAACAACAGCAACAACATCAGAGTAATAGTCATGATAATAATGTTGGAGATAGAGTTCATAATAGACAAAGCCCTCCTTTCAAAAAAAATTGAATGTAAGTAGAATTTATATAAATCGACTTCATTTCAATGTATTAGAAAAACTTAATATCAAATATAATTTTATTGTAGTATTTTTATAAAGTCAATCATCACAAATATATCTTTGTATAAATTTGGATTTCCATATATTATTTTTTTCTCCAAAGCAGCTCCTAAAATATTGTCTTGCCTTTTCTTAAAAAAGATGTTTAATCACCTAACCAAATCTGGTTGCTGTATAGTTTTATTCCAAATGTTAAGGTTGCAATATCTTCCAAGTACACATGATGCTTGCTTTATTACGTGTGGTTAGGGGGATAAAATGACTTCTCAGAAATTAGAATTTTGATGCTCAGTGACCTTTTCAGTTTTTTTAAGCAGAAAAAAATAAATAATTTGGAAATTGTCATAAACAACTTTTTTTAAGACAGACTGAATGATAGCAATATATCAAAAATAATTTTTCACAGGGTATTTGATACATTTTTCCGTGTGAACTATGGCTATTATAAAAAGATAATTGCTATGATTATATCAGTGTATAAAACACTATTTAGCTATTATCCAAGAGTTTCTGTTTTAAAAATTAAGACTGAAACAAAGTCTAGCTAAATGCTTCATACCTCAGTAGAAAGAAAATAAACTTAAGCTAAGCGTGAATACAAGCTAGAATGTTCTTACCTTTCCCCATTACAGAGTACGTGAGTCTCAGAGCTGGGCTCCAGTGCTGAATTTGGGAAGTCCATGAGCAAAGGTTAACAATGAATTCCTTTGCTGGCTTATCAATGGCAAGAAGTTTGAAAGTCTTTGCGATTCACGTTCAAAGACCTGGAATAGTAGTTGACCTCTGTGAGTCAAATGAAGGAGGAGGTAGAGGAAAGGATGCACTCACTGTGGAAGAAACATCTCCATCACTATGGCTTTCACTTTTAATTGTTCTTGTAAGAGCTTTCCAAATGTCTTAGGATCCAGCAAATAATTTAATTAAATAAATGTCCTAAGATTTCTGGGGTGGTGCAAAATGTTAATGCACTCAGCTGCTAACTGAAAGGTTGGGGGTTCAAGTACACCCAAAGGTACCTTGGAAGAAAGGCCTGGAGATCTAATTCTGAAAAATCAGCCATTGTAAACCCTATGGAATGGCATTCTACTCTGACACACATGGAGTCACCATGAGTTGGGGTTAATTTGATGGCAGCTAACAACAAAAACTTTACTAAATATGTAGGACTTAATAAAACAAAACTTTCAAAAGGATTTATAACATAGGCTAAATGAATAGCCTTAAAACAAATGAGTTTAACACACATTATTTTGGGTTTAATTTTAGTCATGTCAGCTCCCTGTTTGCTTTAAGCCTTAGAGGGCAGAACCTTATTGTCTGCACCTCCATATTCCCCACAATGCCTTGCAGAGTGCAAGAATGCCATTAAATCTTGAGTGATTATTAAATGAATGAATGTGGAATTTTAGAGTTGAGAAGACGTTAGAAGTAATTTGGTCCAACCCTCTAATTTTAAAAACTAGGAAAATGAGACCCAGAGACAAAAGTGACCAGCCAAAGGTCACACTGCTCTCAAGATCAAAGCTCTGGCTGCGACCCAGATTTCCTGACTCATGTTCCAGTGCTCTTTCTACTCCACCTTCAGAAGGTAAACAGAGAAATTTGCCAGGTTTTTCAAATTGCCCATGGAGAGTGGTCTAAATGGCAGGTGCAGCCACCGGATGTAGTTACTCGAGCTGTTCAGTTGTATTTACCTTTCAGTATGTTTGCTTTCCAAACAAGAGAGATCAGCTCCATTAGGTAAGTGACTAATCTATTAAAATGAAATCTAAATAAATGAAGTGGTATCTGAGTGTTTCATGCTGTCATGGGGTAGGGGAACGGAATGGGAGGCAGGGAGAGGGGGACTTAGGAAGAAAAACCTAACAAAATGTTTTTAAAATAAAAAAGCTGTGTTTTTTATAGAGATTTTAACACAATGTCATTTCATGTTTTGAGACCAAGTGGTTTTTATAAACTTTGTCAATCAACTTGCCCCCTTTTCCCAAAAATGAACGTTAATATAAATTTTAATAGATATTTGCATTTCTTTTAGAGTGACTTTATAAGCCTATCTCTTCACAATGATTGAAAGGTGTAAGAAAATAGCATTCTGCCATGAGCAATGCGTAGGTCAACTATTCTTTCTTCCTTTCTTTGTTCCTCCCTCCCTCCCTCCTCCCTCCCTTCTTCTCTCACTGCCTCTCTCCCTTCCTTCCATCCTGCCTTCCATTTATTCAGCAATATGTGTAGGATATCTACGATGTTCTAAACGTAAATTGTTGTTGTTAGGTGCCGTCAAGTTGGTTCTGACTTGCAGCAATCCAACGTACAACAAAACGAAACGCTGCCCGGTCCTGGGCTGTCCTCACAATTGTTGCTATGTTTGAGCCCATTGTTGCAGCCACTGTGTCAGTCTCCTTGAGGGTCTTCTTTTACTCTGACCCTCTACTTTACCAAACATGATGTACTTCTCCAGGGACTAGTCCCTCCTGATAACATGTCCAAAGTACATGAGATGAAGTCTCACCATCCCTGCTTCTAAGGGGCATTCTGGCTGTACTTCTTCAAAGACAGATTTGTTCTTTCTTCTGGTAGTCTATGGTATGTATATTCAATATTCTTTGCCAACACTGCTTTTCAAATGCATCAATTCTTCTTCTGTCCTCTTTTTTCACTGACCAGCTTTCACATGCATATGAGGTGATTGAAAAGTCCATGGCTTGAATCAGGCATACCTTAGTCATCAATGCGACATCTTTGCTTTTTAGAACTTTAAAGAGGTCTTTTGCAGCACATTTGCCCAATGCTATACTGGTGGCATAGTGGTTAAGAATTCAGCTGCTAACCAAAATGTCAGCAGTTCAAATCCACCAGGCGCACCTTGGAAACCCAATGTGGCAGTTCTACTTTGTCCTATAGGGTCGCTATGAGTCTGAATCAACTCAACAGCAGTGGGTTTTATACATAGTTTGATTTCTTGACTGCTGCTTCCATGGGCCTTAATTTTGATCCAAGTAGAATGAAATCCTTGACAGCTTCAATTTTCTCTCTGTTTATCATCATCTTGTTTATTGGTCCAGAGTAAAAAAAAGCCACAGTCCCTGCCCTCTAGGAGTTCGCAGTATTCTTGGGGAAATATACATATAACAATTTCAAGGTAATGTAAGAAGTGCTTTGACAGCGGTATGTGCAAAGTGCTTCTGGTTACTAAGGAAGACAAGATTCTAATTTAGTGTATGGTGCAAGGTGGGAAGACTGAGGAAAGTTTTCAAGGCAGTTGTAATACTTGGGGTGAATCTTGAAGAAGGAATTGGTTAGCATGAGCCTGTCATCCTGGGACTTTGAAACAATGATCTTGACGTTAATAAAGACACAAGTGTTAGGTCTATACATAGGCCATTCACTATTTTGCCTGGTCGATGCACCATTACTTCAATTCTGATTATTTTAGGAACAAGCGTGACTATCCAGAGCTGTGCAGTTTGTAGGTAAGATGCGAGAACTTGAATCAGACGGCCTGACTTCAGATGCCCAGCAACATGACTCACTAGCATGTATCATTCCTTCACAGTGTTTTAGTTTTCTCGTTTGCAAAATGATGATAATAATAGAAGCTACATATCGAGCTGATGTTGAACACGTGTGCCCCAAGATGGTCTTGCCAGTTGTTCCCGGCTGGCATCTGTTCAGATTGCATGGAGCTTGGGCTATGCAGGAGCCCTGGTGGCAAAGCCGTTGAGAGCTCAGCTGCTAACCAAAAGGTCAGCAGTTCGAATCCACCAGCCACTCCTTGGAAACCCTGTAGGGCAGTTCAACTCTGTCTTATAGGGTCACTGTGAGTTGGAATCAACTCAATGGCAATTTTTTTGTTGTTGTTGGGGGTTGCTATGCAGACTGTGAAGCACTTTTAGGGTCTCCTCTGTCTGACTCATAGAGTTGTCGTGAGATCCAAAGGAGAAAATGTATGCAAAGGACTTCCTTAGTGCCTGACACATTATAGTAATGCTCAATAAATGTTGATGTTTATAATAGTAATGCTTATCATTATAAGTAGTAATATGTTACACAGTAAATTCTCAAAGGTGTTGGATAACTCTGAATACGAAGTATCTCGGCAAGGGTATTTTGTACATGGTGAAAATCCCATAACTGTTTGTGATTTGAATGTCTAGTTTTCAGAAATATAATTACCAATAATATATCATCTTCTTCCTTATTTCTCCTGCTTTCTTTTCACAGTTCCTCCAAACTGGACCCCCAGCCAGTGTTTATCTAGAAGTTTAATTCCAGTCTGTCTCCAGTTCCTATGTCCATCCTGATAATAAAGCAATAGGCTTTGCCACCTGCATCCTCAGGGTTCAGGTCTCCATCCCCCAGAACAGCATGATTTAGAAGAGTGCTCAGCAGACCAAGTCTTATTAGCTATCCCATGCAAATTCCCTTCTGAGGGAAATCACCAATTCTGGTCCAACCACAGCTAATGGGACCAGAGATAGATATCTGATACAAGGGATTAGTCATAGGCTGGTTAGCTAACCACATACATCCTGATGCAGAAAGATAAGTAGGGCGAATCAGATTCTCTCTTGTAAGAAATAAAAGAGAATTTACCTGCTGTCAGTGTTGCTGAAGGTAAGAAGGGTGACTCTTGGTACGGCAAGCCAAAGACATTGCAAACCGAAGTTGTGAAAGAACAGAAACCATGTGGAGCGGAGGAGGTAGAAGTTGGTTCTTAAAAAGAGACAGACATCCTGAGACAGATGCAGAGAGAAAAGACAGGCGAGAGATGGGAGAAAGGTAAGAGAGGGACAAAGACTGTAGCTAATCCCAAGAACTACGTGGGATCCTGATGGCTTTTTAGTTTTTGTTCTAATACTAAGGATGATAATGATGACCACAATGACAATGATCCTAACAGTAGGTAACATTTCTTGAGCACTTCTATGTTCCAGACAATACTTTAACTCAATTAATTCTCACTAGAGCTCCACGAGGAAGGCTTTGTTTTATCTCAATTGTATAAGTGCCTAACTGTAGTCTCAGAAAAGTGCCCAAATACACTTACTTTCACCGACATATTCTTGAGAAAAAACTAAAAGCCTGAAGAGACAACTAGAGCAGGGACTGAGGTGCTGGTACAGTGGCCCATGCTTGGTGGCTACATGTCCATGTTGTTCCACAAGTCTCCTCAGTTGCTGGCCAGGCCCAAGATCTGAAGAACCAGATATGAATCCTGAGTTGTCTACTTTCCTCATCCCTTTTTGGCCCTACCTAATTTACAGACCACCACCTGTCTGACAGTTTGTCGTACTGTGGTGGCCTGCATGTTTCAGTGATGCTGGAAACTATGCCACTGGTATTGCAAATACTATCAGGGTCACCCGTGGTGGACAGGTTTTTGCAGAACTTCCACACTAAGACAGACTAGGAAGAAAGGCCTGGTGATCTATTTCTGAAAATTAACCATTGAAGACCCTATGGAGGACAACCAAATATTGTCCAATATAGTGCCGGAAGATGGGCTTCCAATCCATTCAAAATACACAGTGGCTAAAACAATAGACTTGAGCATACCAATGATTGTGAAGATGGCATAGCATTGGGCAGCATTTCACTCTGTTGTTCGTGGGGTTGCCATAAGTCAGAGCTGACTCCATGGCAACTAACAACAACAACAACGGTTTTTAAAACTGGCTTCTACTACAGTGATTTGGACCATGTTCCTGGCTATTCCCTGGTCTCTCCTCCCCTGATCCCTCAGGAATCAAAGCCCAATCCTGACCAGCCTATTTGATAGGAGCATCTCATAGACTGCCTAATACACAATGTTCTGCACTCAGGGGGCCTGCAACCCCTCTGTGTCCCTGGATTAAGTGTACGATTTCTCTTGAAGATACAGAGCTTCTGGGACCAGAACAGCAGCACACATGGCTCCCAAATAAACAGCAGTTTCTGGCCCGTCCAGGTGAGGATATGTCTTCAAGGATTATCACTGGGACCCTTGCACTCCTCAGGTTATGGTCAAGCAGTCTGGTTGCTCTTTAGTCCAGCGCCACTCAAACGTTAATGCGCATCACCTGGGAAGCTTTGTTAAAATGCAGGTTCTGATATAGTAGATCTGAGATTCTGTATTTCTAACAGTCTCTCAGGTGCTACAGAAGCTGCTAACCCACAGATAACACTTGGAGTAGCAAAGGTTTAGCAAACATTTGCTGTAAAGAGCCAGATAGTAAATATTTTAGGCTTTGCAGGTGATATTGTTTGTGTTTCCACTAGTCAACTGTTGTAGTAGGAAAGCAGCCATAGACAATATGTAAATAAATGGGTGTGGCTTTGTTTCAATAAAATTTCATTTATAAAAACAGGCAATGGCCAGATTTGGTCCACACTCCTCCGTACCCTAGGGAACAGATTTGTTTCTCTGTAACTATAGCCACAATCCATCACATACCTACTGAAGTATATTGATTGCAGTGATAGCTTCAATTAATAGCCTCCCTATATCCACGTCCTTTGCAACATGATTTTGCAGATCCTGTCTTCAAGGGGTGGAGTCTATTTCCCCTTCCCTTGAATTTGGGTTTGTCTTATGATTTGCTTTGGCGAACAGAACAGGGTAGAAAAACATTGTGCCTTCTATGACAGCAGTCATCAAGAGGCCTTCCACACTTCTGCTCTCTTGGTGCCCTTCCTTCACTAAAGGAACACGTCTAACCTATGGAGCATGAGAAACCACGTGGAGGAGAGCCAAAGCCCCCAGCCAACTGCTGAAGCAGAACTCACCTGGCTGTCCAGCAGCTGATTACAGATACAAGGGAGATCCCAGCCAAGACCAGACAACTGCCCAGCTGAGCCCCGTCTAAACTGCCAAATGTCAGAATCATGAACAAACTAAATAATTTTTATTTTAAGCCCAGGGTTTGGGTTGGTTTGTTATACAGTAAAATCTGATAATCTACTACGTAATAAACACAGATATTGTAAAGAATCCTCCCAACTGCCCCATGAATCCAGATCTGTTTTATGGATAAGGAACTAAGGTTCAGCTGGTGAACTTGCCCAAGTAACACAGTGAATAAATGACAAATCTGGGATTTGAACTGATTCCAGAGCCTAGACTCTTGCCACTGTACCAACATTGTCCATCATCTAAGTTTGGTTTGGTAAATGAAATCAAACTTGCACAGATGAACTTTGGCCTCAGTGGGACTTAAAATATCCAATTTGGAAAGTCAGAGCAGTCCTAAGCAAAATAAGGTGCAGCCTTCCCTGACTCCATGATTAGCATGGTCCATCCATTTTTCCATGCCTCCTTGGGTTCATTCATTTACACACACACACACACACACACACACACACACACACACACACACACAGTGTTGTAGAGTACTTGACACTTGGAGTCTAAGCCCACCAGTAAACAATAGCCAATCTTGATGCTGAGGCAGTTCTTAAATAACAACCCCACAGCCTATGTGATTTCTCTCAGGCCAAGTTGCATTTGTTACATTTCAAAATCTGCAAGATTTAACCTCAAATATATCCAAACCAACATGCTAATAAGCTATTTAGAGAATATTGATATCATATTGTGTTGGTTTAAAAGCTTTAAACATTTTTGTCATGCTTCCTTCATAGGCACATTAATGTACCTTTTGCAAAGTGTGGGCGTTAGAGGAGGGTGCAATGGACCTTTGGACACCCTACCTATGATATCTGCCAAATCTGCCAGGTCTATAGTCCTTTTTGTAAGCATGATTTTTGGTCTCACAGATTTAATGAAAGATGGATTTTCTGCCCTTAGTAGACAAGGATAAATCTCATGAAATGGTGATTTAATTCAAAACACAAAAGCATGAAATCCCCCCTCAAAATTAAAAGAAGTCTTCACAAAAAAGGCAGGTTCATTCACAGTAATAGACCACTTTCCTTTCCTTTTTTTTTTTTTTTAATGGCAATAGAACTTTGCTAATTCTCACTAATGACAGAGGAGGCCCATTGTAGAGGAACCAATTTTACTGATTACTGAATCGTATAAAATATTCTGAGAAAGAAATGAAATCTTGGTCATTCAAGACCCTGTTGCAGCTCCATGTGTCTTGCTGAGAAACAGGCAACCACTGCTGTTTTAATTGGAAGAATAATCAGGTTTGCAGTTTAGTGAACTGAGATAATCACAGATACCATCCAAGTACAAGCCTACATTTGAACCACCGTTAAGGAAGACACTATCAGGTGATAAAATACAGCAGATCCTATAGGACAAATCAACAACTCGCTGAGGCCAAGGCGAGGGTTTGTAGAGGTGTGTTTAATAGTTTAAGCCATCGGAGGAACGAGGTTTCCAGTTATACTGAAGGAGTTTACTTATCTGGCAAAATCTGTCCCTGTGATGTAGCACCTCCGTATACACCTAGAATCCCAGTATTGAAACAGCGTTCTGACGTGTAAGGTCAAAACCAGATGTGGCCTTAGAATACATACCAGACTCGCAGTGCGTATGCTGGATGACTAACAGCCTAAAAAGTAGTGGTTAATTAAAATCCTTACATAAAAATGCATTTTGTCTTAAAATAAAGAAAAACAATAAAACACTTGGAAAATGCAGGGGTTCCTAAAGTATAATCTCAGAGCATTTCAACAGGGGCAGTTGGGAGGTAGATGCTGGCTGAAAATCAGGGTTGCATTTAACAGAAATAGTGACTTAACCCGATTCCAGGGCCACCAGAAACATTTCTGAACTATTTTGCCAACATAAGCCACCACCAGAATTGGCAAGAATCGTAAGTTATTCCAAAGTGTGTATGTGTGTGTCATTTCTTCATGCTTTATTTGAAAAACATTTGAATTCATCATGTACATGGAGAAGCAGCTCAAAGTATATTAACACAATAGTAGGAGTTGAACACCTACCATGTACAAAGCACTGCTGTAAGAACTTGGCATATATAAACTCTCTCAATACTCACATCAACACTATTAAATACTATTATTAGGCCCAAGTCCCTGGGTAGTGCAAATAGTTAACGTGCTTGGCTGATAACCAAAAGCTTGGCAGTTTAAGTCCCCCCAGAGATGCCTCAGAAAAAAGGCCTGGCAATCTACTTCCAAAAACCTGTCGTTGAAAACCCTATGGAGCACAGCTCTATTCTGACACACATGGCTCACCACGAATCAGGGTCCACTCGATAGCAACTGGGTATTGGTTTTATTATTAAAGCCACTTACAGATGAGGAAAGGAGCCCTGGTAGCACAATGGTTAAGCACTTGGCTGCTAACCAAAAGGCTGGCAGTTTGAACCCACCCAGTGGGAAACACCTGGCCATCTGCTTCCGTGAAGGTTACAAGAAAAAAAAAAAACAAAAAAACATTATGATCAAGTCGATTCCAACTCATAGCGACCCTATAGGACAGAGTAGAACTGCCCCACAGGATTTCCAAGGAGCAGCTGGTAGATTCAAACTGCCAACATTTTGCGAGCTCTTAACCACTGAGCCACCTACAAAACCATATAGGGCAGTTCTACTCTGTCACATGGGGTCGCTATGAGTCTAAATGAACTCGAAGGCATCGAACAACAAAAACAACAGGTGAGGAAGTTGAAGCATAAAGATGTTACATAACTTGCTCGGGATCCAGGCAGTGTGGCTCCAGTCTATACTTAGATTGCTTTTAATACCAGTATGAAGTGCACTGCCCATCTGGACTTCTGTACACACACACACACACACACACAAACAAACCCTTTTGAAAATTGTTATTAACATAATTTTATCTAAAAAAAATTTTAATTAAAATTTCCATGAAACGAGCGTCTCAAATAAGGGGAAGGTGGGGGGAGGAAAAGTTCAAATTTGAAAGAAGCTTCTAAAACGATTATTGTTTTCTTGACCCTCTCTATTGAGCTTCTCAGTGTGTCTACATTTAGCCAGTTCTAGTCACCATATTGGAGAAAATGGAAACAAATTCTGCTAAATACGAAATGTGATTCGACTTGTCACAAAACCTGCCATGAGTGTAAACTGAGCTGTCAATGGATTCGAGTTGTTTTAGTACAACTCTGGAACATCTAGGTCTTGAATTACACAACAATTAGTGTACAAATGTCAGTAGTATTTATGGAAGTCTATTAATATCCTATAATTAGTTTTCTGTAAGCCAGGACATTTACGATGTTCAAGCAGACAGACTTTTTAAAGCTGATTTTTTAATTAGTGAACTTACAGCCATGGAAATTTCTGCATTTGAACATGGAAATTCATATATTCTTTGCTTAAGAGCTTGGCTGCAAACCAAAAAGTCAGCAGTTAAAATCTACCAGCAGCTCTTTGAAAGCCTATGGAGCAGTTCTACTCTATCCTATAGGGTTGCTATGAGTTGGAATAGGCTTGACGGCAACGAGTTAGCACTTATATATCATATATTTATAATGTTGAGGCTCCAAAATGACCAAGATTAAATTCCATATTTTAAGATCAACAGCCAACAACTAGGAGAGAGATTATATGTTCACAAATTAATATCATGCAGTGCAAAATTGGACAATTAATAATTGATAAATAAAGTGCTGTAGATATGTAGAGGAGGGAGAATCTGAGAGGGCTCATAAAGGACACAGGTTTTTTTTTTTATATTTTATTGTACTTCAGGTGAAGGCTTACAGAACAAATAATTTCTCATGAAATAGTAGTACACATGTTTTATGACATTGGTTAACAACCCCACAAAATATCAACCCTCTAACTTCTCAACCTTTTTTTTTT
>NW_004443963.1:4238571-4265633 GCF_000243295.1 Trichechus manatus latirostris | reverse complement strand
GTGCTTGGCTGAGATCTTTATCTCTTCATTTGATGTTTTAGGGTTTCAGGATTGTTGTATTCTCTGTTCGGCTTAGTTTTTTGGATCTTTGCTGTTGAGTGATGGCGTGGTGTTTCTGCCTAGAGCACCATTTTGCTGGAACCTCCAAGGACATAGGTTTTTGATGCACATATGTGGGGTGAGGAAGAACATTCTACGAGGAGGCAACAGCAGGAGCAAAGGCAAGGCATAGCAGGGAAACAAAGCAAGTTCAGTACCAATGTGTCAGCAATATTAAACATGTGAGGAATTTTTGAACAAAGGTCCAAGAAAGTAAAATAATAGTATAGCAAGACTTGATCTTCCACCTTACTGAGCAATGAGTGGGACGTGCTGTGCAACAAAGGAGTTGGCATAAGCCGGGCAAGAGTGTGTTTGGCATTGCTCTTACCCACACTAAGAGAATTTTTTACATTATTTTTTTATTGTGTTTAAGTGAAAGTTTACAATTCAAATTAGTTTCTCATAAAAAAATTCACACACACATTGTTATGTGACCCCAGTTGCTCTCCCTACAATGTGACAGCACCCTCCCCGTTCCATCTCAGATTTCCCTTGTCCATTCAACCAGCTCCTGACCCTCTCTGCCATCTCATTTCACCTCTGGACAGGAGCTTCCCATTTAGTCTTATGTATGTACTTGAACTAAGAAGCGTACTCTTCATGAGTATCATTTTATGGCCCATAGTCCAGTCTAATCTTTGTCTGAAGAGTTGGCCTTAGAAATGGTTTTAGTTTTGGGCTAACAGAGAGTCCGGGGGCCATGTCTTCCGGGGTCCCTCCAGTCTCAGTTAAAAAGTTAAGCAAACAGACATATTTTCAGAGAATATAATCACATCGCCAAGTTTTCTTTCTTTGGACCTACCATTTTCTGAGCAGCCACAACCCACAGAACATTACCATGACTACCAAGTTGAGTGAAAGCATGGTTAGTCTCCTCACATGCAAGATTTTTGTTGTTTTATTACTGATGGGGTGTGCAATCAAAAAGTAAGGAAGCAGTCCTGTGCTTAGCTGCCAGAATAATCTAAATATAAATCCATTTGCATCACTCCTCACTGATACTGGCACAGATATGACATCTCAGTGTCATCTGAGAACAAGACCACAGTTCTCAGCATGGCAGAGTATTGTCTCTTGTAGCTCCTGCAATGGCTTCAGCCTCCTCCCTGCCATTTTTCCTTTAGAATCCATTCGTTTCTGACATGCATAATGCATGGCAGAGTATACACCTACCATATAGCTTCACGTGTTTATGCCTGTGTACATACTGTTCCCTCTGCTTTGAGTGACTTTTCTCCCATTCTCTACCTACTTAACTCATACCCACCAACTGAAGGTTCAGGTACTCTGCCACTTCTCTACCTCCCACCATATTGGGTTAGAGGGCATCCTCTGTGGTTCCATTGTGTCCCGGTCTTATCTCACTTAAAGCTCTCATTCTGAAACAGGATACAGATTATCTTGCCTGTTTCCTTTACTAGACTATAAGCCCCTTGAGAACATACTGTTTATTTCTTCCTTATGCCTTTAGAGCCTGGCACATAGTAGGCTCTAAACAGTTGCTGGGTGGAAAGCCTGCCCTCTCATGGGTTTAGGGCCAAGATTTTAGTGTACACAAGGCTTGGTTTCTATATGTCATTCCTTACTAAAAGAAACCAGGGCTTGTTGGAGCAATAGTCAGAAAGTAAGAAATGTGCTATAAAGTAAGAAAGTGATCAAAGAAGCAGCAGCAGCAACAACAATGACATCACAATCTGAAAATTGTGTTTACGTCATTCTCAATCATTCTCAATACATCATAAGGGAATCCAGCTGAGATCAAAAGAACTTCTCAGGTAAGCCCAACTCAAATTGTAGGTCTAAAAAATCCTAGGTTAAATAATTTGTAGTTGAACTAAGACATTAAGTTTAGGGATGGTTTGCTATGCAACAAAACTAACTGATACAAATGGTAAAATAAAATATTTTTGCATACATAGAAACTGAAACAGTTCACTGAAAATATACCATTACTAAAGGTGCTTTAAAGGATGTCCTTCTGGAAGAGAGTACATGATCCCTGTAAGAAAAGTTGAGACGAGAGGAAGGACGTGAGCAAAGGAGATGACAAACTCATTGGTAAATCTGGATAAATACAGACTACAGAAAATAATAATAAAGGTGATAATAATACTGTTTAATTTTGGTTTTAAGAATCAATATAGAACTAAAATTTTGAAAAGTTAAAGTACATAAGTTGGGAGTGAAGGTGGTTCATGTTGAAGGCTTTTAGTAATTTTGTGTTGTTTTAGGTGAAGGTAAATATTTTGGTAATATTAGACTTTATTAGAGTAACCATTTGAAGAATAGAAATTAGATTTTGTAATTTCCAAACTAGTAGGTGAATAATAAAAATTGAGAAAAAAAAAACTTACTTCAAAAGAAGGAAAAAAAGAGAAAAATTAAAAAAAAAAAACAGAAGTGGGATAAACAGGAAACAATATAAGATGGCAAAAATGAATCAAAATGTATCAGTAATTCCCATCAACTAAAATAAAAAATCCAGCTATCTACTCTTTGCAGAAATACTCTTAAAATATGAGGACACAGAAAGGTTGATAATAGGAGAATGGACGATATGTGCCAGGTAAATACTAACGGAAAAAAAACTGATATGACTAAATTAATATCAGACAAAAAGAATAATAAATATAATGAGGATCACTACATATGTATAAAAGATTTAATTCAGGAATATAAAAGAATTATGAACTTTCTGGCGCTTAATAACATAGCATCAAAATATAGAAGGCAAAACATATTATATCTAAAGAAGAAGTCAAATAAACTTCTCAAATGATTAGAAGATTTTAACACAAATCTCTCTTAAAGATTGATTATGTAAAAATTATAACATATAGAATACTTGAGAGTATAATTAACAAGATTAATTTAATAGGTATATATGGAACACTGTGCCCAAGCACACAAAGAAAATTATAAAAATGGGTCACGTTATACATCATAAAGGATGCATCAATAAATTTTAAAAATTAGTATATATGAAAGCACAGTTAAATTAGGGATCAGTAATAAAACGATAATGTTTGAAACTCCATATATTTGGAAATAAAAAAAAAACCTTTAAATAATTCACGGGTCACAGAAGAAATTGTCGTGAAAATTATCTGTAATTAACTATATCTATATAAGTATAAATCTTGTGTGAATTTTAAAAAAGCACCTATAAAATTTTGTGAGATGATGCTAAAACAGTATTTAGAGGGAAATGTATAGCCTTGAATGCTTATATCTAAAAAAAAGGGTTAAAATTAATTAACTAATTAATTTAAGTTATAAAAAGAACAGCATAATAAACTCAAAGAAATTAAAAGGAAAAAACTATTTAAGAGCAGAAATATATGAAATAGAAAAATGAACATATGACTGAGAGAATCAACAAAGATAAAATGTAATTCATTAACAAGATCAGTATTCTTGCCTCTGAAAGTGTTGATGGAGAATACTAGGGAAGAGAAACTTTAACAGTATTAGGAATAAATAAGAGGATATAACAAATGGTTAAGTGCTTGGCTGCTAACTGAAAGTTTGGCAGTTTGAACACATCCAGTGGCTCCGTGGGAGAAAGACCTGACAATATGCTTCCGTAAAGATTACAGCAAAAAAAAAAAAAAAAAAAAAAACCATTTGGGGCAGTCCTACTCTGTCACATGGGGTTGCTATGATTCGAAGTTGACGCAACAGCACCCAACAACAACAACATTATTTAAGTAAAATCCTAAAGAATCTACAATTTACTGAGAGAGTTTATATAGATACTTGGATCAAAAAACAGTGTTCAAAAATTGATTATATTTTTATATGCTTTCTGTATATAATATGTATATATATACTTTCTGTAAAATGCCTAGGTATAATTTCAACCATTGATATGCAAGACATTTATGTCAAAAATTACTGTGAAGTTACAAGGGAGGGGAGGGAAAAACACTAAATAGACAATAGATTCATTTTACTTGGACCCACAATCAACACCCGTGGAAGCAGCAGTCAAGAAATCCAAAAGAGGAGTTCTGGCAAAATGGCACTCTAGGCAGAAGCACCACGCCGTCCCTCCACAGCAAAGATCTGAAAAACTAAGCCAAACAGAGAATACAACAATCCTGAAACCCTAGAACATCAAATGAAGAGATAAAGAACTCAGCCAAGCACCAAATGGAGTGAGAAAATTGTGGTGTTGGCAAAGAATATTGAATATACCATGGACTGCCAAAAGAATGAACCAATCTATCTTGGAAGAAGTACAACAAGAATGCTCCTTAGAAGCAAGGATAATGAGACTATATCTTACATACTTTGGACATGTTATCAGAAGGGGTTAGTCTCTGGAGAAGGCCATCGTGCTTGGTAATGTAGAGGGTCAGTGAGAAAGAGGAAGACCCTCAGTGAGGTGGATTGACACACTGGCTGCAACAATGCCTCCTGGTGTGTATGACCTTCTATAATTCCCTCTTCTTGATTTTATGCAGGTCCTGTGACTTCCTTATAAGCAAAAAAATATGACAAAGGTGATAGGCTGTCACTCACATGATTATTTTAAATTATATAAGACCCCTTCTTGCTAGCAGACTTGCTCTAGAGTAGCTCTCTCTCCATTGCTGGCTTTGAAGAAGGAATCTGCCATGAATCTTACAGTGGATCCTTCCCCAGTCAGGCATCCAGATGAGAACTCAGCCCAGTCTGACACCTTTATCGCAATCTTGTGAGAACCTACACAAAGAACCCGGCTAAGCTCTGTGCAGATTCTGGCCCACAGAAAGTGTAAAATAGTAATTTGAGCTGTTTTTAGCCACTAAGTTTGTAGTAATTTGTTTCACAGCATAGAAAACTACTATATGTTCCATAAACACATACTTCATTAACTTGACAACTTTGTAAGCCTCTTTATGGGCTCTGGTTAGAAGTCCAAAATTAAGGTGTTGGCACAGCCATGCTGCCTTTGAAGACTCTAGGGAAGAAACCTTTCTTGCTTCTTCTAGCTTCTGGTGGTTGCCAGCACTACTTTTTGTTCCTTGGCTTGTGGCAGCATAACTCCAGTCTCTGCCTCCATCTTCACATTATTATCTCCCTTCTCTGTGTGTCTTTGTCTAAATTTTCTTCTTCTTACAAGGACACCAGTCATTGGAATTGGGCTCACTCTAATCCACTATGACCTCAACTTAACTTGATTACATCTGCAAAGACCCTACTTCCAAATAAGGGTCACCTTTTAGGGGGACACAATTCAACCCAATAAACTAATATTTCAAGATCTTCAAAGTTGTAGCCTTCCCTTTATTTCTAGTCCCACTTCTTATACACTCTTACCTGGAAGCACCTGATGAGATTATCTGCTCCTTTCTGCAAGCCCCATGGTCAGTTGCCTCAAAATTAACCACAAAAAATCTTTCATCTGAGGCAAAGTGTGGCTACTCTGCTCTACATACTATAGCCTGAGCTTCATGACAATGTTTAAGCCTACCCAGGCTGCTCTCTCTGCTGCTTCACAGAGCGTTGGCTTGAGTTCCTTTCAAGTGTGTAGATCTTTACTGTAGGGGACTGTGTCAGCCCTGGGAATTCAATGAGGAGAGAGACAAACCCTGTCCTCAAGATGTTTAAAATCAGGTAAGAGTCCTTAAGCCCTGCTATTCAGTCTCCTTGCCCCTGAGGTCAAGGAATCACAGACATTTGGCACTGAAAAGGACTATGCAGTGGGCTTCTCTCATGTTATAAATTCAGAAAGCTGAGGTCCCACTGATGAAGGGCTTTGTCCGCGGCCATAAAATGAGTTAGAGACAGAGACAGAGCCCCTGGCCCTGACCAGTGCCTTTCCCTAGACGGTGATGCTTTAAAGGAAGAGATGCCCTTGAGCAGCTATCATGTGGAGAGTCAGTGTGAAGCGCAGTACCCAAAACCAAGCCCATTGCCATGGAGTCAAATCCAACTCATAGTGACCCTATAGGACAGAGTAGAACTGCTCCATAGGGTTTCCAAGGCTGTAATCTTTACAGGAGCAGACTGCCACAATTATCTCTTGTGGAGAGCTGATGGATTCGAACAGCCACCTTTCGATTAGCAGCCAAGTGCTTAACCACTGCACCACCAGGGCTCCTTGTGAAGTGCAGTAGGGGATGTTAAAAGGATGAATGTCTTTGCCCTTCACAAGTATCACAGAGTCCCAAGTAGCCATATTGTTATTTTTAGTGATTAAATGCTGAAACAGGTGTTATAAGTGAAGGGCAATAGAAGACTCTTGAAAACTAGGGCTGCGTTTCATTCACCTCTATTCTAGCAAAGAACTCAGCACCTAGTAGGTATTCAAGAAATGAATGTTATATGGATTTTATGTCACACAATTTTTAATGTGTTTTGAGCAAACATTTCGTAGAGTCTGGGATTTAAAATGGATTGTTTTACAGATTTTTTTTTTTGGTGAAGTGGGTTGGTGGTGATATAACATTCTTCAAAATGCATAAAAAACAATAAAAATATGCATGCTGTTAGAGCTCTCAAACTGTACATTTTAAATTTGACCTCTCTGGACTGTTCTATAATATGCTTTCTATGTCTTACTTTTCCTCAAACTTACTTCAGTTGTTTATATGGCTTTGGTCAGAATAAGACAAGTATTTCCTGAATCATTTGACACTCAGCTGTTGCTGAAGATGTTGTAACTACAAACAAACCTGCTAAGCGCTGGCAACAAAGCAGCTTAATCCCGGCTGAGTAGTGATTTGTTTTGGAGCCTTTGGACAGAGAGATTCAAGTTTATAAAAAAGAAGTAAATAGTTAGAGATTAGAAGCGAAAAAGGGAAAAAACTTCTTTCCCCCAGACCACACACTGATAGGAAATCTTCCTCGAGCAATTGTTCCAGAATGTTTCATGTTTCTTCCCTCGCGCCTCCCCTCGGCTTCTTCACTGCCCACTCCTCCCCCTTCCTCAGCACAGGAAGGCTTGATTGACATTTGTCACCACAGATAGAGGAAGATGGTTCAGGAAAAAGAGAGGGGGGAGGGGAAAGCAGCCTGGTCCAAAGGAGCGGCAGTCAAAAGATGATTCCTTCTTTCTGGATGTTTTGTCCCCCTCTAAATTATTCAAATCTGGGTGGCATGGAGGATAACCGGCATTTTGACACAGCTTAAGGGATTGTCTCACTAACACTATTGAACTGATGCTGCCACTCTTTTTAAAAAAATGTATAAAGAGAGATCTTTGGTATAATCTATGTCTACAAATGAAAGGCAGTTTTATGCAAAAAGGCCTTAAATATTTTTGTACAATTATATTCATTTTTCACTTATTGTTTTGCTCCATCCATCTATAAGAATAATCTTCACTGGCTTAAAAAAGAGAAAGGCTCTTGCTTGGGCTTTAAAGAATATGCATAATAGCTTGATGCATGTTGGTTGGCTACAAAGCTGAGGCAGCTGGTTAAGAAGGAAAATGCAGAATGTTTAAGGCCAGAAAAGGTTTGTCTTTGTTAGAAATATCTTTAGTGTGAAAGTATGGAAGGAGCGTTGGAATGGGACATAGGGTGACTAGTTCTTGCCCCAGATATGCCACAGTCAATCGTGAAGACTTTGAAGAGCAAGTGGATCACTCTGCCAGGTTTTCCAACTCTGGGAAATGAGGCAGTGGACAGGTGATCTCACCCTCTGCCAGCTTTGCTGTTGTTGGTTGTCTCCTAGTTGACTCCAACTCATGGCGACCCTATATACAACAGAATGAGGTGTTGCCCGGTCTTGTGCCATCATCACAATCATTAATGTGTGCAAAAATGGCTTGGGATCATTGTCTGACCTCCTCTAACTTCCCAAGGGTGAAGGAGAATCAAGATCAACAGCCCAAGGCCAAGGCTGGTCAGACATGCCTCCTCTCTCCACTATCTTTACCAATTCTGACACCAATCGTCCTTCCCACAGTACTCTACTTCTCTGCTGGGTTCGATAATTCCTTGCAATGGCCACACAGAACTCAGACAATACTCACGATTATAAAGTTTATTAGGGAAGTAATAGTTACTATTCAGGCTCAGGAACACTCAAGGATACACTCCTTCCATCAGGAGAGCTTCTTCCCAGCCGTGCTCTCAGGCACACCTCTCCTGGCCCTAGGCCTCACACCGTAGTCACTCAGCTTTCTCTCTCTGTGGGCTGGAAAGCCCACCTCGCCATCTCCTGCTGCCAGATCTCTGGTCCGAGTCTCGCTGCCTTCAGTGTTACATCTCTCTCTGTCTCTGTCTCCCGGTTCCAGGAGCTTCTCAGTGCAGGGATCCTGGGTCCAAAGGACGTGCTGGCTTATGGCTGTTCTTCCTGGGTGGTGGTGGGATCCTCTTTCCCACCTCTGGGGTGGTTCATTTCAAACCAAGTGGGATGGTAAAACTGACCAATCTCTTCGGTGGGCCACAATTACTCTATCACACAGTCACACCCAATCACTTAGGTGGGAGTTACAATACCATGGCTAGAAAGGCCACACACAAAAGTGATCTATCACATCACAGTATGTTTGGGTCCATTGTTGAGGCCACTGTGTATTTTGAGTGCCTTCCAACCTAGGGGGGCTTATCTTCCAGCACTATATTAGACAAGATTCTATTGTGATCCATAGGGTTTTCATTGGCTAATTTTCAGAAGGAGATTGCCAGGCCTTTCTTCTAGTTTGTCTTATTCTGGAAGCTTAGCTAAAACCTGTCCACCACAAGCTACTACAGTATGACAAACTGACAGACAAATGTTAGATACTGTTAATAATATTCCTAACAATAATAGTCTAACTTCTTTTTTAAACTATCTGCTTTGTGTCTTACCATTAATATTTTAAAATCTTACAGCAACTTATTATTCTATCCAATGTTCAGAGACTGCAAAACAGGACTGAGGTGATAATTCAAGGACAAGGTGGCAGATGAACAAGATTCCCTCTAAGATTTTTTTTCAACTCTCATTCTGTACATTGGAAAGGTCAATCTATTACCAAAATGATCAGAAAGTAAAAATAGCTTTTCTTGTTGTCTGCCTCATCCTTTCATTAATGCAGGTAACAGAGAGATGTCTGCTTGTAAGCCAAAAACCTGAGCCACCTGTCACAGTCCACAGCCTGATTCTGGGATCTAAATATAAGGTAAATGTCTCTGTTTATGCCTTCTGTTGCTGCGTAGTACCAGAATTATCTAAGAGAAACTAAAGAGTCCAGTGAAGCTTTTCCCAAAACACTAAGGCCTTGACACATGTCTGTGGTATTTTTATACCCCAAAATTCCAGTCTCTGTGTTCAATATTAGGGAGGTCAAGCAGCCTACTTAAAACAAACAGAGGCCGTCGCCATTGACTTCAAATAATTCTATTGAGTTCCAATATTGTGCAGCCAACATCTGTGGCTAAAAAGAGGTTTATCCTATTATGCTTGCCCTCAATAAGATTATATTCTAGTTGGGAGAGAGGACAGTTTTTGTTTTAAAATAGATGCAAAAGGATGGTGAGATATGCAAAGAAGCAAATGAGTGGTACAGACAAGAAGCATGCCAGGATTTCAGTGGAGGATGAGGTACCAGGAGCTTTTGTCATAAGGGAAGATGCCACCAAGGACGCAGCTCTTATAGGACCAGGAAGAACTGGATTGATGGAGGAGAGGGAGTAAGGACGTCAGTGCAAGTAAGGAAATGCTGTGAGCAAAGAGAGACAGGGCTAACCGGTTCTTTTTCCATGGAAAAGTTGGGCAGCACACTAGGTTCTGGACAGGATTCCATAAGTAGTGAGCAGCTAATGAAGGTTTTGAACAGGAAGGGGACATGCACAGAACGGGTGATGCATCAGTGATGCATGAGGTTTTCTGGAATGAGTGGAGATAGCAGAAAGAGGGTTATATCCACAGTTTTGTTTTTCTTTTTTTAGAAAATATTTAGTTCAACAAACATTTTGAGTGTTCTCAATGTGTTCTGGACCAGAATTTAAAAACTGTATTTACCAGACTAATAGATTTTGATTTGGAGTGGGCAGACATGGTGTTTGGTCTCTTGTGACCTTGGGGAATTGACAGGTGTTCTGGGCTTGGTTCTTCATCTGAAAAATGGAACTAAAATAACCTTCCCTGCCTTCCATATGGGGATATTGTGAAGAAAAACTTGAATGCCCTCACAAAAGCATATTTTTTTTTTTTTTTTTTTTTGCCAGAGGAATGCTGGGCCTGAACCTCACTTCTAAATGTGTAGAAAGAGGTAACTAGACACAGAAGATTATTATAGCGCTAGGCCTCAAACCTGCAGACATTACAACTCCCAGCCCCTGGAGCTGTTACTTCAGGAAGAATCATGTTCCCAGAATCCAGTATTAGTGTCAACAAATACTTGGAAAGGTTCATATCAGAGGGGAGGCAGTGTCAGGGGAGACAGAGAAAATTGTCCTGCTTTCTTTGCCAGGATGCCAGTGAATTGATGCTAACCACCAAGAGCCCATGAGCTGTGAACTTAAACACCATTTTTACAATTTTGGTGTGGTGGGAGATCAAACTCTTCTTAGTATTTCCTCTCTCAGAGGGAAGCATTTGAAATCTTTCTGTCTTTTTATAGCATTTAGAAATTTGCAGTGGTAGCAGCTCTAGTCTCAGTCTTTCCTATCCAGTGTGTTTGAAAACTCTAAATTCCATTTCCTCTTTGAGTCCTGTGATCCAAGGCTTGGGAATTTTCATCTTATTTCATAGTTAACAACATTATTATTCATAATAAAGCTAGGTAGGAAGGTACACTTGCCTAGGAAGTCAAATGGGTTTGCTTGGTCCTTGCTCCACCAGCCCTCAAAATCAGGCCTTTAGGCAGAACCTGAAAGATATTTGGTTTTACAGAGCATATACTTTTATCCACGATTATTGCCTTGTGTGGATAGTGTCCAGGGCAGAGAGAGATAAAAAAGAGAATGAGCCTTCAGTCTTACAGCCTTTTAATTTCTTAGTGGCTGTTACCCACCCATTAGGCTATTCAGTCCTTCTCCATGGAAAAGGCTAGGAGTGCTACTCCAGAGGAAATCTCTCCATGTGAAAGAAAACCTGAGAAATATTTTATTAGTAACAGTATCAATACCAGTATTACTATTGGTATATGGTATTAGTTTTGGTATTAATACCAGTATTTGTGTTAGTATTAGCATTAGCATTGGTATTAGAATTATTATCAGTGTCAGTGTTGGTACTGGTATTAGTATTAATATAATAAAACATCTAGTACAGTGTTTTGGCACCAATAGGGGCTCAAGAAATGTTTGTTCCTTTACCCTTCACTTTTCCCTTCACTGAAATTTTTCCTTTTGCTTTGGGGAGAGATTTATCCTTTCTCTTCCATACGATACATGTTTATTGAGAAGCATTTTCCTGAATCAAATGAACTGCCACTGTAGAGTTTTGCTCTTGGTATAAAGGAAAGTGTCTTAGGCTGGGTTCTCTAGAGAAGCAAAACCAGTAAATCTATAAATATATACAGAGAGAGATTTATATCAAGGAAAAGGCTTAGAGGTTGGAACATTCCAAGTCTGTCAGTTGGGATAGAGGCTTCTTCTGATTCACATAGTCACAGGGACTGGCGAACCCAAGATTGGCAGGTCAGACAGCAGAGCTCTTGCTCACAGGCTGTGAAGATCTACAAATCCCAAGATCAGCAGGCAAGACCACATGTAAGCTGCTAGCTCAAGTTCCAAGAACCAGAGGTCAGACAAACAGGAGCCAGCTGCAGGATCCAGAGTGAGCAAAAGCCCCTGAGCCTTGCCAGAATGTCCATTTACATTTGATGCAGGCCACACTCCCAAGGAAACTCCCTTTCAACTGACTGGCTACTCACAGCCGGTTCCATCATGGAGGTGATCACATTATATCAGATCTCATCATAGAAGTGATTACAATGTCATATGACTGCCAAACCACTGAGAATCATGGCCCAGCCATTTGACACACAGCCTTAACCATCACGGGAAGTTTCCTCGTTTTTAGAGACTTTGAATACTAGATTCATCCCTTGGGAATATGGTGAAGCCCTCTGTGGAGGAGGGATAGATTTTTTGACAGTTTCAATAAAGTTTGATTTGGGAGAGACAGGTAGACAGGTCAAGCTGAGTGAGGATGGTGGCATGAACAAGAACTCCTTCTCCTCAGTGGCCTGCCTTGGAGAGACACATCAGAAAGAGTGAATAATCATTTCAGCAGAGTTTTCTAGTGAAGTGGGAGTGAATCACTTGGGGTTTTCAGTGGTCTCCCATTACGATGACGGTTGTTTCCACACAATGTATTATGGCAGTGGGAGCATTCCATCTTAAAATGTCTTTTCTGAGGAGAAACTGCTCTTTTGTGGGCTTGATTTTAACATGTTTTCACATCAGCAATTTTATTACTCGGGATAAATTTTTAAAGTAACAGTTTGTCAGCCTAATATGTTATATATAGACCGTCACTTTCTAGGTAAACCAGACCTTTGTGTGGGAGGAACTGAGTTGTTAGCTCTGAAGTGATACAGGACCCAATCAGTAGAAACTGCATTTGTCAGTATTTTGGAAAGGGGGATGTTCAGACCATTGTTCTATGCCTCAGTTGCTCCCTTACAAATCTAGACCTTTCAAAAAGCCTTTACGAAGTATCTTCAATAGCTCCTAAATCATCACTGTTGTTGTTGGGTGCCGTCAAGTCGATTCTGACTCATGGAGACCCTATGTGTAACAGAGTAGAACTGCCCCAGAGGGTTTTCTTGACCATAATCTTTACAGAAGCAGATCTCCAGGTCTTTCTCCTCAGAGCCACTAGGTGAGTTTGAACCACCTACCTTTAGGTTAGCAGCCAAGTGCTTAGCCATTGCACCACCAGTGCTTCTTTTAAATCATCACTACAGGATGAAAAGAAAAAAGAGAGAGAGAAGCTACAAACTACCAGTGGACTGTACAGTGTGATTTTTCTATTGATATTCTATCAGGGAGAAATAATATTCTAAAGCCTATGCATCCAGTCAAGGCAGCTTTGGTACAGTTTTCAGGGTACAGGCTCTTCATTCAAACTACGTGGGTCCAAATTCAAGTCCTACTATTTCCTAGTTGTGTGACCTGGGTCACTTGAGTATTAAATGAGGTAGTATATATAAAATGCTTGTAACAGTACTGAGCCCTGTTAAGGAGGTACTTAGTGTTTTTTGTTGTTATCATGATACCAAACTAAACCCATTGCCATTGAGTTGATTCTAATGGCAACCCATGTATACAGAGTAGAACTGCTCCATAGGATTTTCTTGACTATAATCTTTACAGAAGCAGATCTTCAGCTCTTCCTTCTGTAGTGCCACTAAGTGGGTTCAAACTGCCAACCTTCAGGTTAGTAGTTGAGCACAAAGCATTGTGCCACCCAGGTACCTTTGTTATCATGATAATTGTCCATCCTTCTGGTCATTGGCAAGTGGATGGGGCCAAAAAAGAAGCTGGTCCACTTTCTCTTGACTTATCTGTTGTAAATCAATCCAATATAAATCAGACTCATGAAACTTTTGTGGTCTGATATGTGGCTACCAAAGCCCTGTTGAAAATCCCTGACTTAGTCCTGGAGGAAAGAACTCAGCTTATTAATACATATTTTGAGAAAATGGGAGATGCAGAACCCATACACCATGGTCAAAAATGAACCAGTAGGACTGCAGCAACCTGAAACCTGCTGGTGAGTTTTTCTTGGCTCCCTAGATTTCTCCTGACCTATTTGATTCTTGACTTTCATTTTCACACCAGTGTGTGAAAGCTCCTAGAAAAATCTCTAATGATGGCACAACCACATGGAGACCCAGAGGAGAAGAAGGAGCACAGGCCAGTCTTCATGGGATGACTTCTATTTTGCTGACACTGAGGCCATCTGCTCTGCTATGTTAGAGTGTATATACACTAGACATCCAAACTTCCCTTTGGATTTATGAATATATTTTCCCAAATTAATTCAGACCCTCTGGGGTCTTGCTAGATAATTTTGGACAAGTTACTTGAACTCTCTCCAATAAAGAGATTTTTTTTTTTCCTGATTATAAGAAGAGATAGTGCTTGTCTTGAATATGTTCTCAAGTTATACCCTGGATTCCAATCCTGGCTCTACTTCTTACTTAAGCTTGGGTAAGTAATTCTCTGTGCATCAGCTTCCTCTTCTATAAAATGGAAATAATAGTAGAACTCTACTATTGCTAAGAGGGTAAGATGCAATTTCACATAAAGTAAGTAGCACAGTGCCTTGGCACATAGTAAGCCTAAGGGCATGTGAGTTCTGTGTGCAGAGGATAGAGCAAGGTTTGATAAGAAAAATCTCTCTGACTTTAAAATGTAGATTCTGGGCCTCTCCCCGGCAAGTTCTGATTTGCTGGTGATTCACATGATCAGGCCATAGCTAATCCACGTGACAGAGTACAAGTTGCTCTATAGGGTTTTCTTGGCTGTAATCTTTATGGAAGCAGATTCCCAGGTCTTTCTCCCGTGGAGCCCTTGGGTGGGTTCGAACTACCAACCTTTTGGTTAGCAGCCAAGTACTTAACTGCTGTGCCACCAGGGCTACTGCTTTCAGCATAACCCTGAGCAAATTACTTTGTTTTTTTCTGTGATGAATATCCCACATCTGTAAAATGGGAATAACAAAACCTACTTTGTGTAATTTCTAGTATTAAAGATTATATATAGAGAGTACCTGGACTGTCCTGATGAGGTCAGATTGCACATCTGTTTATGGGCTCCCCTGAGTCCTGTACTGCTTCCTCAACTCAACACCAGGCAACTCCTGGTTCACACAAGACTGTGAAATTCTGTGTTTGAGGGGTCGTCTTATACTAAGGACAGCTCTGATATTTGGTTAAAACTCCTGGTCACGAGCACTTTGATGATCTCATTCTATGGACTATTTTCCAGGTTCCATTTTATTTCTAGTCTGTGGGAGATGTTGTTTGGTAAATTTAGCATTAATCAGTTCTCAACAAGAAAGGCAGAATGGGGCAATGAAAGGACAATGAGTAAGGTTTGAATGGTGAGCCACCACTTCATTAGCCATAATACCTTAATTAAAGAGCCTAGCTGCTCCAGGCCTTGGTTCTTTCAATTGTTAAATGGAAGAGGGCATTACCTCTCACTCAGAGTTGTTGTGAGAATGAGATTAGAAGAAATATTTAAGAATTCATAACCCAGCCCTGGTTCAGTGGTAGAATTCTGACCTTCCATGTGGGATACCTAGGTTCGATTCCCCGCCAATGCATCTCATATATAGCCACCATGGTCTGTCAGTGGTGGCTTGTGTGTTGCTATGTGCTGAAAAGGCTTCAGCAGAGCTTCCAGGCTAAAATGAACTAGGAAGAAAGATTTGGCTAGCTAAGTCCAAAAACCAGCCAATGAAAAGCCCATGGAACACAATGATCTGATCTGCAACAAATCACGGGGATGGTGCAAGAATGGGCTGTGTTTAGTTCCATTGTGCGTGGGATCACTATGAGTTGAGAGCAGATTCAACAGCAGCTAACAACAACAACATCCCAGCCCTTGGCACAAAGTAGGTGTTCAGTAGATGCACCCTATATTTCTGCTTCATAAATGCATAAATACTGCCGTAAATGCAGCCAACTTGTTCAATGTACTCACTTGTTTATTGTTTCATTGTCCTGGGAAAACAGAAGTTCCAGGGTGTCAGAAAATAGGATCTCTGTTGAACATTGTCTGACATATAACAGGCCTTCAATATTTTCAGTTATTGTTCCCAATTCCATCATATGATTTTTATCTGAATTGTCACCAGATTTCTCAACTCTAAATTTACCTATTTACACTGTGAATTCCATGTCAGAAAACAGGAGTTTTTGCATACTCAAATCAAATGACCTTATCCAACAGTTGAATTTCCCTGGTATGACTTAAGAAGTATCTTAAATTCCCAAGCCACTTTTACTTTTAAATTATAGTTCAAGTCAAATATTTAAAGAGATTTCTAAAAATAAACATTAAACTGTGACTCTCAGATACCTTTTAAAATTCCATATTACAATTTGCCACTGTACAATCTGGTGAATATAACTGAACTGGTTCTTTGGAAATGAACTTTGTAACAATCACTTTTTCCATAATACCATAAAGGGTGAAATCAGCCCAGCAGCTACCCAGTCAAGTTACGTTACTTTAAAAAAATTACTTCCAATTTAAAGCAGAAGTACCAATTTCTCATGTCATTTGAGGGAAGTTTTTGGATAAATAAATTTGAGGAGCCCAATAGCTATAATCCCTATAACATTCTATCTAAAGATGCATTATGCTATATCCCAAAAAGTATAAAATTTATTATGCACTTATTAAAAGTGTATCTTCTGCTGATCAGGGTAGAGTTAAAAGACAACTTATAATTTGGATTGCTAGCATTTTGTCTTCCAAATAGAATAGAGAGCAAGTAGCCATAACGCAAGGGGCTACAGAACCCACTTGGGCTGTTATTACAATACATGGGTGATTTAGAGTAAGATCGGACAATGGAATTTGGAATAGGTTTGTACTTACCTTATGGAAGCACATGCAAAGTAGCGTTCCTAAGAGATTTTTAGTTATCCATAGCTTCCATCTGGACATGAGGTCTACATTCCATATTGTTGGTGCTATCAATATGCTATGTCTATCAATGATAATAAAAACAAAAACAAATAGCTGTCATTTATTATATGCTTATGACATACCCTAGAGTATACCAAGTGTCTTATATATATTATTTTATTGTCAATCCTTTATAGCAATAGAAATGTTGCTTCATTCTTAAATATTATTTGATAGTCAGAATTCACCAGACACTTGAGGAAAGCTGCAGCCTAACAGATATCAATACAAAAAAGAGAAGTGTAATTCAGAGAAGTCAGAGGCAATGCCAAAAATAATATTTAATACTCTCAGAATGATAAGAAAAGAAATTGTATCCACAGAACAATCAAAGGAAAATAAAATAAACAATCAACTCTTATAAATTTAAAAAAATAGTAGAATTATTTTTAATAAAAATAAGCATTTAAGGATTTAGTCAAAGAAATACTAGAAAGTGTAACATGCCAACAGAAGTAATGAAAAAACATCCACACCAAGGAACATCATCATGGTAGCTCAAACATCTGGGAAAAAGAAAATCTTCTATAAGCTTCCAGAGGGGAAGAAAAAAAATCACATCAAAGGGTCAAGAATCAGAAATGCATTGGAGTTTTAATGCAACATTGAAAGCTAGAATGCTATCCATTAATGTGGAAACTTTATTTTCAACTTAAAATTCTATACCTAGTCACACTATCCATCAGGTAAGAAGGCAGAAGAAAACATTTATTGATAAACAACAAAAAAATTACATATATAAAAAAAGAGCCTCTCGTGCACCTTTCTGTAGGAACAGAGGGTGAACTTCATCAAGATGAGGACATAAACAAGAGAGAAAGAACAGAATTCATAACATGGGACCTAGCACATGAAAGCAGCGAAGGGATTTCTCCCACAATAGCAATACGAAGTCCCAGGATGATGGCCTTGCAGACTGAAAGACAGTGTTTCCAGGCAGGAAGAAATGGAAATGTTAGAATACCTAAGTAACTAACTATGTGAAGAAAAATATTGAGAAGTGATTTACAGTTTAGGTGGTAAATTTGAGAAAGATGACAAATACAGAAATACAGGAAATTATACAAATGG
Source organism: Trichechus manatus latirostris (assembly GCF_000243295.1). Classification (NCBI taxonomy): domain Eukaryota; kingdom Metazoa; phylum Chordata; class Mammalia; order Sirenia; family Trichechidae; genus Trichechus; species Trichechus manatus. The sequence continues at coordinate 4,247,877 of NW_004443963.1, read as the reverse complement.
AAGAATTCAGCACTGATTCAAGGTAAAAGATGGGCAGTCATTCCAACAGAACAAGGAGATACTACATGGTTTGAAGTCAGGAAAGGTGTGCGACAGGGTTGTATCATTTCACCATACTTATTCAATCTGTATACTGAGCAAATAATCAGAGAAACTGGACTATATGAAGAAGAACGGGGTATCAGGATTGGAGGAAGACTCATTAACAACCTGTATTATGCAGATGACACAATCTTGCTTGCGGAAATTGAAGAGGACTTGAAGCACTTACTGATGAAACTCAAAGGCCACAGCCCTCAGTATGGATTACACCTCCACATAAAGAAAACAAAAATTCTCACAACTGAATCAATAAGCAACATCATGATAAATGGAGAAAAGATTGCAGTTGCCAAGGATTTCATTTCACTTGGATTCACAACCAACATCCATGAAAGCAGCAGTCAAGAAATCAAAAGACACATTGCATTGGGCAAATCTGCTGCAAAAGACCTCTTTAAAGTGTTCAGAAACAAAGACGTCACTTTGCAGACTAAAGTGTGCCTGACCCAAGTGGTGGTGTTTTCAATCGCCTCATATGTATATGGATGATGAATAAGGAAGAACGAAGAATTGAAGCCTTTGAATTATGGTGTTGTTGAGGAATATTGACTATACCACGGACTGTCAAAAGGATGAACAAATCTGTCCTGGAAGAAGTACAGCCAGAATGCTCCTTAGAAGCAAGGATGGCAAGACTTCATCTCACATACTTTGGACGTATTATCAGGAAGGACCAGTCAGTCCCTAGAGAAGAACATCATACTCGGTAAAGTAGAGGGTCAGAGAAAAAGAGGAAGACCCTCAATGAGATGGATTGACACAGTGTCTGCAACCATGGGCTCAAGCATAATAACAATTGTGAGGATGGCGCAGAACTGGGCAGCGTTTTCTTCTGTTGTGCATAGGGTTGCTATGAGCCGAAACCATCTCACGGCACCTAACAACAACAAAAAGCTGGGTAAGGGAGAAAATATAATTATAGTTCAAAACTTGTCTCATCAAAAAAACAGTATCTACCTAGATACGGTAAGATGAATATCTGATATTGATTTAGCCAAAAGTTGTATGTAACTAAAATTTAGAATTACGAAGAAAAGAAGTAGGTAGAAGAACCATGAACATGATAAATTGTCATTTGTTTGAAATAAGAAGACAATAGAAAATGTCTAAAATGACATACAAATTTGTCAGCTATCTAAATAATTCTAAAATTGTTGAGAAATACAGAAGAAACTGTTAAGAGACCTGAAAGGGGTTGCCTCTGAAGACTAGGGCTGAGTCAGGAAATGGCTGGTGGTTGTTGTTTTTTAAAACCCCTTGTCCTATTTACCTTATTAAACTGTGTGTATAAGGTGCTTTAAGAAAAGTACAATTTAATTTTGTTAAGGAAAAAAAATAGGTAAATTGTTTGGAGGATAAAAACTGAAAAGCAAAACAGAAAACACATTTTTCCACCCAATTGATTGAGGGTTTAAGCCAGACCAGAAGGGCTGACTAATCATGCATGACAAGGAAGACCAACGGGGAGAGATCGTCAGGGAAGAGCTCAAAGGTTGAGGCCCTTGAATCTGCTGGGAGGTAATTTCAGGAACAAGAATATCTCCAAAAAATTGTCCTCTGAGACCTCTCCTTTGAAAAATGCTCCCAATTCTATGACTCAATGCCGGCTGTTATGTGGGTATGAGTCAGACTCAGGGCCTTTTAAGAATGGGTGACACTGGTAGAATTTTATTGGCTTACAAATCATACTTTATTAATCTTATGCCCTAAGGATTGTGTGACATAAGCTAACAAATGGAGACCAGAGAAAGAAACTTTGCTGGAGCGGTCCTTGAAGATACTATTTCTAGTTAAGTATATATTTTTAAATGGCAAAGAAGGAGTCTATTTGGTTCCCTGTAGATTTCCTGACCACATTATAATTAAGAAATATGCATTTCTTTAAAAAAAAAATTGAATAAGTTAACATATGATGAAATGCCATGCTGCAAGTTAAAATGGTGCCCAGTGGAATTTGTTAACATCAAGAGGTCCTGATTATTTTAAACGAAAAAAGGAGGTACAAAACAGCATGGATAATCTCAGTGTAATGAAGAGTATGATTACAGTGTGGTTTAAAATTTGTCTATGTATGTTAACATATTTGATGTCTACCTAGGCATGATTTAAGTTGACAGTGATTAATTTGGGGTAGTTAACTTGCTTAAGATTTTCACTTTCTTCTTTATATCTATTGGTTGTTTTATCACCTGAATTTTTTAAAATAAACATACTAATTTGAAAAAAAGAAATACCCATTTCTTAAATAATAAAATCAATAAAGTGGAAACTATTGAAATTTTAGGGAATTTTTTGTGTTTATGAGTGAAGTAAACAGCCTGCATATCCAATACACATCATTACACATTATTTAAACTACATATTTCCATAAAATGCACATCATGAGAACATTTCTGAAGAAAGTTTAATTTTGAAATCAAGTTTTCACATTGTCGGTAAACTCTCATCCCCAAATCACATTAAAGAATTACACTAATGACCTCCTCAAATTTGGTTGCTTATCAGCTTTACTCTACTCTTTACCAAACTTGAGGAAAAAGTACTATGGGAAAGACAAGGAAAGGAACAGTCCATCTTGACTAAATCAGTTTGAAGCATTAACAATCAATTGGATTCAGATAAAAAGAATTTCACTTTGTTTCTATGAAAATGAGATTAGAAAAACTGAGAAACTCTGTCCATGAGGATAATTCTTTCTCACTTTAAGAACTGAGGGCATTTATAATGAAGAACACTAAGCCCATTTTACATTACACAGAATTCAGCATTGCCACCTGCTTAGAGTGAGAGCAAACCGAGCAAAAACAACAAAAATGAATGCAAGAAGTTATCCCTAAATGGGCCTGCTAAGATTAAAGTGGGAAAGTGAAAACACATTTTCTTTTGCAAATATACGAGTGAAGAGTGAAATTCCTATTGTTCTGATTGCTTTCCTAAATTGAGTTTGACCAGAGTCCAAGGAGAATGTGTCTAACACAAGGCCCCAAAATTTACTCATTGTGGACAAAAATCAGTCTTAATTTCTTTCATCATAATTTAACACTTTCCTTCAAATGTTACATTTCTCCTTTGGTCAACAATGTAAAAACAAATTTATTGCAGATATGAAATTTTTTTTTTTTTTGTGGAGTGTAAAAACACTTTGTTGTTTATATAAATGTAGTAATTCTCTAGATTACTATTTCATGGTACATTGCACACCAAAGAAAGCAACCTGTGTCTTTTAGGCAAAAGAGTGGGGGGGGGGGGAATGTGGGGAGCTATCAGCCCCAGAATGTAATCAGATAAAGCTAGTGGCTTGGTATTAGTATGTTAGCTTTGTCTAAGTCCTAGCATCTTCAATGGGCCAGCCCTCTCTTCATTTGTCACCCCAACGCACCTTTTGTGCAAATAATTTCCCATTGGTATTGCTGAGAGCTTGGAGTCGATAGCTGACTAGCCTTTTTGCTTGTACCATTATTTCCAGCAAGCTTGCTATATCTGCAATAAATCCTGGAGGATTTGTGGGTGGACTGAAGAAGTATGAGTGACAGAAATGAGATGATAAGGCCTGGATGCAGCCGAAACAAAAGCTCTTGCAGTCTGGCCCAACATGGCAGAGCCACAGTGTCTGAAGATTTGATTTGATCAAGTTTTGGCCAGCTGTCTCTGGGAGTTCAAGCAAGTTGAAAATGAAACCCATGAGCGTTTCTCTCACACTCTATTAAGCCTGCCTATGAGTACCAGCGATGGAAATCTCTCTCTTTTCTTAAACTGTTTCTGTGATGGTGGAGGTGGTGAACAGTGGATACTCAAGGAGGTGGGTCAGATGTGCCAAGGGACTGTTTTAAGTGATCGGCCTGGATGAAAAGGCAGGCTCTGCGTTTATACAACAGTTACAATTTTCAGGTGTGGGAGTGAGAAATCAAAATTTCTATTTTCTGCTTCTATTCAAAGCAGAGTCGTTTTTAAGTGAGATCAAATCTATGGCTGTCATTTCATATAATGTTTTCTTTTTTGGGGGGGATGGGTTTCTTTTTTCTTTTATCCAGAACAGCTTAACTTGGAAGTGGTGTCTGTTTATCAGCAATGGCTCATTATGTGAATGTATGTATGTATGCATGCATTTCAACATAAAAATGAAGGTAGGCAGTGTGGTTTCTGAAAAGCCTATTGCACTAAGACCTGTGCAATTGTTCAGATATATTTTTGCAGTGCTGGTAGGTTTAGGATTCCTTGCTAGGACTCTGTATAAATCATAATAGTCTAGGTTATATCTTGACAACAAATAACCAAAATTTGAGTGACTTACAGCAACAAAACTAGTTATTGTCGAGTTAATTCCAACTCATGGAGACCCCATGTATGTCAGAGTAGAACCGTGCTCCATAGAGTTTTCAGTGGCTGATTTTTTGGAAGTAGATTTCCAGGCCTTTCTTCTGAATTGCCTCTGGGTGGACTTGAACCACCATTTGCTTAGCAGCCAAGTATGTTAACCGTTTGTACCACCCAGGGACTTACAACAACAAAGATTGATTTATTGGTCATGCTATGTGTCCATGGTGGGTCACCTGTGATGTGTGCCATGTTTCTTTCAGTCTGAGACCCAGGTGACTACAGCAGCTTCTATCTGGAACATTGCTTGTCTCAGGGCAAAAGGAAAAGTGAGCATCACAAACCATGCAATAACTCTTAAACTGCTTGCAAGAGACACACATCACTCCCACTCACATTTACTTGGCCAAAGCACATCACATGGTTAACTTTTCCATCAATAGTGTGGGGGAAATATAAGCTTTTCACAGTGAGGGAAAACAGGACTGTTTGGAGGCACAAAGATGCAATCTCTGGCAGGCCTCAGTTTCCCCATCTGTAATGGGAGGGAGTTGGATGTCTCTGGTTCCATTCAGTGGCACTGGGAGGCAGAGATTCTGGCTACGGAAATTTGATGGAGATGCTCCAGTTGCAGAGAAAGGTCCAGGACCAGCATCACATGGCTGATGGAAGTGGAGCTCCAAGTTGGCTGGCTGAAAGGTGTATGTGTCATAGCAGAGTAATTCTTGTGGAGAAGGGAAAAGAACAAAAAACCTAGGAAAGCTGTGTTTTCAACTAGCATACTTCATTTAAATGAGAAATAAATGTGTCCCTCTCCATGAGGAAAGAAAGTTACTTTTTCATATTTTTGTATGAAATAAAACACACTTATAGAAAAGAGCTAAAAAGATGAATATTGTGATTAACAGATTATTATAGAGAGAACATCTATGCAACTACCACACAGTTCAAAATATAAAACATTGCCTGTCCCCGAGTATCCTTTCCCAATCACAGCTCCCTTACTTTTCCTCAAAGATGGCCAGTAAAGGCTGTCTTAGATAGATTTCCCTACAAACAGATTCTGAGATGGGAAGTTGAGGCAGAAGTCTTACTGGAGAATGCTCTTGGGAGATACTCCTGTAAGGAAGTCAGGTAGGCAAAAGAAGCAGAGGGAGAAGCTGTCTCATAGCACGATTGCCCCAGAGGCCATAGCCAATCCTACAGGGATCACTGAAACGGAATAGCTCCTCAGAGTTGTCCTGAACTGATGTCAGTGGTAGGTCCCTGGGTAGCACAAATGGTTTGCTTTTGGATACTGTCCTAAAGGTTGGAGGTTCAGATCTATCCAGCAGCACTGCAGAAGAAAGGCCTATGGAGCAGTTCTACTCTGTAACACACGGGATCATCAAAGAGTTGGAATCAACTCGAGGACAGTGGATTTGGGTTTGGTTATGGAGGACTGAGGCTTCATATTCCCATACAGGCAGGAGTGTGACCTTGGATAAAGCTGTTCCCTGTGGCCAAAAGTAATGTCCAATGAAGGACCCAACCGTGAGCCATCGGCAGAGAATATTCTCAGCTGCTGAGGATGGTGCATTGGACTGGAGGATAGTGGAGGACCACAGCATCCACAACACTAACTATTATCATAACTCTTGTGATGTTAAGATTGTGTGTCAGCTTGGCTGGGCCGTGATTCTCAGTGGTTTGGCAGTTATAATGTAGTTTGACAGTTATGTAATGATGTAATAACATTACTCCATGATGAGATCTGATATAATGTAATCATCTCCATGACAAGATCTGCTATGAGAAGCCAACCAGTTGAAAGGGAGATTCCTTGGGGGTGAGGCCTGCATCCAATATATATGGAATTTCTGGAAAAGCTCACTGGCTTTTGCTCACTCTGAATCCTACATCCAGCTCGTCATCATCTGAACTCCAGTTCTTAGGACTTGAGCCAGCAGCCTGCCATCTTACCTGTTGATCTTGGATTTATCATCCTCCACAGCCGGTGAGCCAACAGCCTGCTGTCTGACCTGCCGATATTGGGTTTGTTCAGCCCCTGCAGCTATGTGAGTCAAATGAAGCCTCCAGCCTGATGCCTGACCTATGGACTTGGGACTTTCCAGCCTCTACAACTGTGTGAGCCATTTCCTTGAGATAAATCTCTCTCTCTCTCTCTGTACACACACACACTCATATACATATATATATTGTTGTCATGTGCTGTTGAGTCGGTTCATACTCCTAGCGACCCTATGTACCACAGAACAGAACACTGCCCTGTCCTGCACCATTCTCACAGTCACTGTTATGCTTGAGCCCATCGTTGCAGCCACTGTGTCAATCCATCTCCTTGAGGGTCTTCCTCTTTTTCTGTGACCCTCTACCAAGCATGATGTCCTTCTCCAGGCACTAATCCCTCCTGATAACAACTCCAAAGTACATAAGACAAAGTCTTGCCATTCTTGCTTCTGAGGAGCATTCTGGCTGTACTTCTTCCAAGACAGACTGTTCGTTCTTTTGGCACTCCATGGTATATTCAATATTCTTTGCCAATACCATAATTCACAGGCATCGATTCTTCTTTGATCTTCCTTATTCATTGTCCAGCTTTCACATGCATATGAGGTGATTGAAAATACCATGGCTTGGGTCAGGTGCACCTTAGTCCTTAAAGTGATATCTTTGCTTTTTAACACTTTAAAGAGGTCGTTTACAGCAGATTTACACAATGCAATGCGTCATTTGATTTCTTTCTTTTTTTTTTTTTAAATAACTTTTTTTTTTCTCTGTACTTCAGGTGAAGGTTTCCAGAACAAATAGTTTCTCGTTAAACAGTAGTACACATATTGTTCTATGACATTGGTTAACAACACCACGACATGTCAACCCTCTCCCTTCTCAACTTTTTTTTTTTTTTGGTGAAAAAATACATAGCCAAAGATACACCATTTTAAAAAATTTCTACATGCACAGTTCAGTGACATTGACTATGCTCTTCCAATTATGCTGCTATTCTCACTTTAGATGAAGGTTTACAGAACAAAATAGTTTCTCATTCAACAGTTAGTACACATGTTGCCCTATGACAATGGTTAACAACCTCACTACAAATCAACACTGTCCTTACTCAACCTAGGGTTCCCTATCACCAGCTTTCCTGTCCCCTTCTGCCTTCTAGCTCTTGTCCTTGGACTGCTGTGCCTCATTAGTCCCATTTGGTTTCGTGGGGCTGTCCAATCCCCGGCTGAACGGTAAACCTCGGAAGTGAATTCACCACTGAGCTAAAAGGGTGTCTAGGGGCCATACTCTTGGGGTTTTTCCGGTTTCCTTTAGGCCAGTAAATCTGGTCTTTTTTTGTGTGTGTGTTAGAATTTTGTTCTACATCCTTCTTCAACTATGTCCAGAACCCTCTGTTGTGATTCTGGTCAGAGCACTCAGTGGTGGTAGCCAGACACCATCTAGCTGTACTGGACTCAGTCTGGTGGAGGCCTTGGTAGCTGTGGTCCATTAGTCTTTTGGACTAATCATTTCCTTGTATCCTTTTCTCTTCATTCTCCCTTCCTCCGGAAGGGATGAGACTAGTGGAGTATCTTAGATGGCTGCTCACAGGCTTTTAAGACCCGAGACGCTACTCACCAAGGTAGAATGTAGAACATTGTCTTTATAAGCTGTGTCATGCCAATTGAGCTAGATGTTCTCCGAGACCATGGTCCCTAGAGCCCTCCGCCCAGCAGTTTAGTCCCTCAGGGAGTTTGGATGTGTCTAGGGAACTTCCATGACCTTTCCTTGTACAAGTTGTGCTGGTTTCCCTAGTATTGTGTACTGTCTCACCCTTCACCAAAGATACCACTTATCTATTGCCTATTCAGTATTTCCCCCTCACCCCTCCCAACCCTGGTAACCAACAAAGATAGTTACATTTTGTGTGTGAACTTTTTCATGGGTTTTTACAATAGAGATCTCATACAATATTTGTCCTTTTGTGACTGACTTATTTCACTCAGCATAATGTCCTCCAATTTCATCCATGTTATGAGATGCTTCACAGATTCATCATTATTCTTTCTCGTTGCGTAGTACTCCACTGTGTGTATGTACCATAGTTGGTTTATCCATTCATCTGTTGTTGGGCATCTAGGTTGTTTCCATCGTTTTGCTATTGTGAACAATGCTGCCATGAACATAGGTGTGCATATATCTATTCGAGTGACGACTCTTATTTCTCTAGGATATATTCCTAGGAGTGGGCTTGCTGGATCGTATGGTATTTCTATTTCTAGCTTTCTAAGGAAGTGCCATATCATTTTCCAAAATGGTTGTGTCATTTTGCATTCCCACCAGCAGTGCATAAGAGTTCTGATCTCCCCGCAGCCTCTCCAACGTTTGTTATTTCCAGTGTTTTTGATTGGTGCCAGTAATGCTGGGGTGAGATGGTATCTCCTTGTGGTTTTAATTTGCATTTCTCTAATGGCTAGTGATCACAAGCATTTCCTCATATGTCTGTTGGCCACTTGGATGTCTTCTCTGGTGAAGTGTCTGTTCATTTCCTTCGCCCATTTTTTTAATAGGATTATTTGTCTTTTTGTTGTAGAGGTGTTGGATTTTCTTGTAGATTATACCTTTGTCTGACTTATACTGTCCAAAATTTTTTTCCCAGTCTGTAGGTTCTCTTTTTACTCTTTTGGTGAAGTCTTTTGAAGAGCATAGGTGTTGATTTTTAAAGATCCCGGTTATCTAGCTTATCTTCTGGGGTTTGTGTGTTGATGGTTATTATGGTTTGTATCCAGTGTATTAGGGCCTGTAGCATTGGTCCTATTTTTTCTTCTATGAACTTTATAGTTTTTGGCTTTATATTTAGGTCTTTGATCCATTTTGAATTAGTTTTAGTATATGGCATGA
>NW_004443963.1:4235046-4235995 GCF_000243295.1 Trichechus manatus latirostris | reverse complement strand
CTGTGAGCTGAAGTTGTTTGTTGTCAGATGAAAGACTTCCCTTTAATAATTCTTGTAAGTTTCGTTTGGTTTTTACATATTCCCTTAATTTCTGTTTATCTGGAGATGTCCTAATTTCACCATCATATTTGAATGAGTGTTTTGCAGGATGTATTATTCTTGGCTGGCTATTTTTTTCTTTCAAGGTTTTATATATGTCATCCCATTGCCTTCTTGCTTGCATGGTTTCTGCCAAATAATCTGAGCTTAGTCTTATTGTGTCTCCTCTGTATGTGACTTCTTGTTTTTCACAAGCTGCTCTCAGGATTCTTTGTTTGTCTTTGGTTTTGACGATTGTGTTTATGATATGACTTGGTGATTTTCTTTTGGGGTCTCTCCTATATGGGGTTCGTTGAGCTTCTTGGATGGCCAACTTTTCATCTATCATGATATTGGGGAAGTTTTATGTCAGCAGTTCTTCAACGATCCTCTTGGTGTTTTCTGTTTTCTCCCCCATTCTAGAACTCTGATCACTTGCAAATTTTTGCTTTTGATTGTATCCCACATAACTCTCAGGGTCTCTTCATTTTTCTTTCTTCTTTTTTCTGAGTTTTCCTGAAACAGTTGTATCCAAGTGTTTGTCTTCAATTCCACTGATCCTGTCTTCTACTGTTTCAAATGTGCTCCTCAGCCCTTCCGTGACAGTGTCCATTTCTGAAATCTTGTTGTTTACCTTTTGGATTTCTAATTGTTGTGGTTGCATAATTTCTAGTTGTGAATTTATTTTAGCATCTTGTTCCTGCATTATTTTCCTGAATTCTTCCATATTTTTGTCTGTATTTTCCATGAATTTGTCTGCCTTTGCCATGAATTTGTGTATTTTTTCCTCATTTTTGTCTGCTTTTTGCTTCACCTCTTGGATAATTCTGAGTATTAGAGATTTGAATTCTCTATCAGGTAGTTCTAGTGC
>NW_004443963.1:4164006-4234843 GCF_000243295.1 Trichechus manatus latirostris | reverse complement strand
AGGCGGGCTGTGTGTTCTTTGTTGTTTGCTCATCTGTGGGCATGATACTTTTCGCCTTCTTCTCCAATTGGCAGGGTCAGTCACTCAGATATGGTACAGCAGGGCAGGTCTAGCCGAAGAGGATTTCGGGGATTGGTTGTTTGTGGCACTTACTACTGCCAGCAGGGCGGGTCAGTAATCAGTGCAGGGCAGGTTCCGGAAGGCCATGCATGTGCTGCTTGGTGGTGTGATGTTAAGCGCACAGTGCAGGTAGGCAGGATGGAAGGGGTTGATGGTGATGTGTAGAGCTAAGATGGACATGGGAGTGAGGAGAGAGGAACAGGAGCTAAAAACATACAAACAAACAAAAAAGAGTGCTAGGTGAGCTTGTCATTGCAGTGGAGAGATGAGAGACTATGAAATGGAGAAAAACAAAAAGGAGAAGAAGAAAAAAAAAGAATGAATAAATAAAAATTAGAAAGAAAAAAGAACAGCAAAGTTCCCAGGGATCCCACTGGTGCAGCTACGAGGTCTGGGGAAGTTGTTCTCAGGTGTTGCAGTACAGCCTGGCTAGAAGATGTAGAGGTATTCAGTGCTAGGTATTCAGGGGACAGGAAGAGAAGGAAGAGAGAGACAAGAAACTGAGTACTGAAGAAAGACAAAAAGGGAAAGAAAACAAAACAAATTAAAAAAAAAAATCACAAGAAAAGCTCCCCAAAAAACAGAAAAGAAAATTAAAAAAAACCACGAAAAAAGAAATGATCTCAGGGATCCCTCTGCACGTCTGTGCAAGCTGAGGGGGTAGGTCCCAAGCCATTTAGCACTGCCTGGCCAGAACGGGCTCCCAACTTGAGATAAGGAAAAGAAAACAAACAAACAATTCAAAACAAACAAACAAACAAAAGCCCCATGATCCCACCTGCATGACAGCCCAGACCGGGATGCAGTTCCACACTCGAACGGAACTCCGCAGCCCTTAGAAAGAAGGAAAGATGGTGCATGGAGGCAGGTATTTGAGCGAAAGGAGCGGGAGGTGGTGAGAGTTAAGGAAGAAATCAAAAGAAGCAGAAAATGCAACACCAACAGTCAACAAATGGCACTCAGGGAGCTGGCCAGTGCGGGCAGGTGGAATCCAAGCAGCCAGTGCTTCCTGGCCAAGAGACTGTGGCCATGGGAAGCAGCGGAGGCTGAGTGGTGGTGAAGAAGGGTAGGGGGTGGGAAAGCATATATCGCAAATTACTGGTTGTTTTGTCTCCTGCTGGAAGCTCCGTGAAGCTGCTTTCTCATACCCCCTAGTAGCTGGTCTCTGATAGGAGTCCAAGATGGTGGATCTGTGCCGTGTTAGCTGATAGGGGACCTCTGAATGAATCTCTCCTTGCTCTCTGTTCTCTGTTTTTTTACTCCATTTGGTGCTTGGCTGAGTTCTTTATCTCTTCATTTGCTGTTTTAGGGTTTCAGAATTGCTGTTTTCTCTGGCTTAGTTTTTCGGATCTTTGCTGTGGGGGGATGGCGTGGTGCCTCTGCCTAGAGTGCCATTTTGCCGGAAGTCTCATTTGATTTCTTGACTGCTGCTTCCATGGGTGTTGATTGTGGATCCAAGTAAAATGAAATCCTTGACAACTTCAATCCTTTCTCCATTTCTTATGATGTTTCTTATTGATCCAGTAGTGAGGATTTACATATATATATATATATTCTTCATTGGTTTTCCTCCTTAGAGAACTCAGCCTAAGACACTACTTCTTTTATAAACTTTATAATTTTACTTAGTTACTGTGCATCTTAAAACAGTATAGTATCTTTTTTAGTGTTTTTGAACTTTACATAAATGTATGTATTTTTTAAATATCTAGCTTCTTTTACTCAATTTTGTGTTTTTAAGATTCAACATTGTTACCTGTGGTTTTAATTCCTTTGTTTTCATGAATGTATTGTATTCCAGTTTATGTTTATACCCCAATTTATTCATCCATCCTGCCATAGAGAGACATTTGGGTTGTCTTCAGCCTTTAGCTATATGAATATTATTGTAAATGTCTCCTAGTGCACATATTTGCACGTGTCTCTAGGGTAGATACCTAGGAGTGACATTTTTGGGGTATGGGTTTTACAGTCTTTCAACTTTACTTGATAATGCCCAACGGTTTTGTGGTACCAATTTACTTTGCTGCCAACAGCAATTGAGTTCCCATTGTTCCACATTTTGACTAACAATGTTGTCAACTCTTTGCCTTTGTTTGTTTTAATGTAGCTATTCTGATCAGTATCCAGCTAGGTATTATCATCCTATTTCCTTGACGACTAATCAATTTGAGCACCTTTTCATATATTTGTTACCCATTTAGATTTTCTCTTATGTGAGGGGTCTGTTTTTGTCCATTTTTCTATTGAGCTCTTTGTCTTTTTCTTATTGAATGAAACAAGATCTTTGTATATTTTAGCTACATAAATATTTCAAATTAGATAAATATTGAAAATATAATTCTTCTACTCAATGCTTTCTTTTTACTCTCTTAATGACCTCTCAGAAGTTCTGAATTTTAAAGTTATTGACTTTATCAATTTTTTTTTCCTTTTGCTTAGTGCTTTTGTGTATCTTGTGAAATATTTTGGCCTTAAGCTTACACAAATAGTTTAGATTCAGGTACTTTGTGAAATAAACTGTCTCATTCAGTCCTGTGATGAGAATGTATCTTGGGCTATTCTTTTCTGGAAAAGCACTCTGAGTATCTGGAAAAAGAAATTCTTTTCTTTGAAAGAGATCAGTTTACCTTCATTTTAACTTTAGGTTATTTTGGTTTTGACCATTGAATCCACAAAGAAATGGAGCCAGTTATTCAAACAGAACACAGCAGAGAAATCAATCTTCAAGGACATACAAATGCCATTCTAATTCAGCTAAGTTTTCCAGTTGAAGTGCCTTCTCTGGAGACATGATCATTGGAATAGTTAAAAGGAAAAAAAATTAACTCTTAGCAGGAGGCAGAAAAGAAAATCTGTCAGGTACAAGCTAGAAAAATGAATAGGCCCAAAAAGTTTTAGACGAGAACACGGATTAAAGGTTTTATAATGGGATTATTTAAGGAAGTTGGGAGATTTAGGATATATACATAACCTTTTAAAAGCTATGTCACTTAGGACAGTGACTCCCAGCAGTTTCTTAAAGGCATCTCACTGCATATCAGTAAGGTTAGTTGACCCTAACCTATCCCAGACTGCTAATTTCCCTTTCCCTGGAGCATCTCCTGGAGCCAAGAATGTTGGCATGAATCTAAAATGGCGGAGGCTGAGCTGTGCCTTCAGATTTGGGGTTGGACTTGAGCATCTTGCTGCCCTTGACAGCTGAAGGAAAGATTTCATCATCAGTGATGCTATAGATTGTGGGTGATGATGAACTGGTCCTGAGGCTGGGCTTTTTCCCTAATAATGCTCTTTCTACCGGAAAAAAAATTCCTGCTCTTCTCCCCCACCACTTTGCTACTCTCCGTGGTGTAAAAGATTGGTTACTCATCTTTCCTAGGGATAAATCTCAACTGCTCAGTGGATATTTAGTTGCATTTATCTGTATTATAACTCAAGACTGAGAGTCAATGATATCAAACGCTCATGCCCTTCCTTTTGTCACTAAACCAGATGTCTGGTACTACATTTGACTGGCCAGAGCATGAAAATTTCTATGATTTTATTCTTGGGAAACTCAATCTGTCAGTCTGGCTCTTGGTAGTTTCTCATTTATATGCCCTTTTCCTAGGAAGGGGTGCCATCTGAAAAGTTAAACTTTCATTTTGGCTTCAGAAATTGATTAAACCACGGCTTCCAGTTAATTAACCCAGAGAGGGGTCCTTTTAAAAGTAATTGTGAGCTTCACAAGTTTTGATAAGGCTAACTCACTGGGCTTCAATCATACCTAAAAATCAAGATGTTTATTTTTCACTACCTTTGTTCTGAACAAAATTGAGAAAGTAAAGCAAAACAGTATGAGAACTATTATGAAACTCTGTAAAAGCATGCCCTGTGATAAAGCAGTTTCAGAAATATCATGATTGGAGATTAGCTGCAGTTCTCTGTCCAGCCTTCTTTCTCAAGTTGCAGGGGGGAACATGGAGGGGAGGGCAAAGCCTGGTGAGGAAATTTAGGCAATCCCATTTTGAAAAATGGGGACATGAAGGGTGGGTCTCCAAATTCTCAGTATTATCCTGACCCGACATCCCTGAATCAGGATGATGAAACATGTACTAAATATCTGGGAGAGCCTGGAGCTGTTGCCACCTTTCTGGAAGTCCCAGCCAGCCACAAAATCTAGAATCAGTCATCCTCAATGAAGTGGTACCAAGACATATTTAAATCATAAGTTGGAACCCCAAAACTATTGGCCAGCTAGTGACTCAGGCTCACTTGGTCATACCATCAGTTTCATAATAAGTTGACTGGATATCCTATGATTGGACTGTTTGGCCCCCCACTTACAATGTTAGGACAGGACTTTTATTGTCTATTCTTTATTACTGATGAAAGCTAAGTTGAAGGAAGTAGAATAGTGTGAGACAACTAAGCCTGCTGCCTGAACCACAAAAGTAAACAAATTTACCTGCCAATTATAGGCAATAGTCCCCACATTTGGGGTTGTGGGTAGGGCAACTCGGGTAGGACATTTGGCATGGAAGAGCAGAGAACTTCCTGTGGGCAGCCCTCTCCAAAGAGGAAAAATGAGAAAGCTGAGCCAAGCATGCTCAATTTATTTTTTTCTAGATTTACTAATTAGACTCTATTTAGTCACCTTCTATAATGCATGGATATTTTCTTCACTGGACATACACTAACTACCTTCCGGGTATTTTCAGGGTGCAAGATCTCAAGTTCATTGTCACTCTACACTTAAAATATCTTGATGAAAAGAAACAATCTTTATAGGGACCCAAGTGAAGAATGGGTAGCATATTCATTTCTCTAGGTCAGTTGTTTTGTTTGCTTGTTTAGAGACTTTAATAAAAGTTGTTTGTTTGGTTTTGAAGTGCAGTATGTAAATAGATAAAAGCAGATACTCTAGTTGCAGTGAAGCTGGTGGACACTTGTCATTGACTCTGTACCAGCCTCAGATAAGGCTCTGGGGATCACTGGGACCCTTGTAGGGCTCCACAGGAAATCACTACTCTAGAGAAACAAAATATTTCCTTGAATTAATCCAGGCATGCGGAAAGATGTATTTCCAGACTCTGCATTTATAGACTCTGGTAGAGTGACTTTGGAGTCCATGAATGGTGCAAGTGATTAAGGTTAAGTGCTCAGCTTCTAACCAAAAGATTAGTGGTTTACAACCACCTAGAGGCACCTCAGAAGACAGGCCTAGCGATCTACTTCCAAAAGATCACAGCACCAAAAACCCTATGAAGCACAGTTTTACTCTGAAACACATGGGGTCACCATGAGTCAGAATTGACTTGACAGAAAGTGGTTTAAAAAGACTTTTACAACATTATATTTGCTTGTAATGTCTTTGACTTACAATAAGGGAGATAATTAAAAAACAAACAGGTGACATAACTATTATTATTTATTATAAGGATATTATTGAGGATGTTGTTTACCGCATTACATAATGTTCCCTTTATGAAAGCCTATGGAATTTTTCTTAGGTTCTTGTTTCTAGGAATAGTTGCTCTTTTTCTAAACTGCTGGCTTGTTTTAATCTGTGGACACTGTAAAACCTGAAACCAGCTGTTCGCATTTCTCTCTTTGTACTGGATGCTAAAAATTTCAGACCTAAATTGGTGGCCCATCTGAAGCAAGTGGATGGGTTTTGGATATTAACCTCAGCTTTGCCTTCATCTCATTTTTCTTGCTCTAGCTGCATTTTTGCTCTATGTTTCAATTGTTGTTAATTGTTAGGTGCTGTCGAGTTGGTTCCGACTCATAGAGACCTTATGTACTACAGAATGTGTCTTAGTCATCTAGTGCTGCCATAACAGAAATACCACAAGCGGTTGGTTTTAACGAAGAGAAATTTATTTCCTCACGGTCAAAGTAGGCTAAAAGTCCAAATTCAGGGCGTCAGCTCCAGGGGAAGCCTTTTTCTCTCTGTCGGCCTTCGTCTCGTCGGTGTTCCCCTGGACTGGGGCTTCTCGGCGCAGGGACCCCGGTCCAAAGGACGCGCTCTGCTCCCGGCACCGCTTTCTTGATGGTATGAGGTCCCCCTGTCTCACTGCTCACTTTTGTCTTTTGTATCTCAAGGCATTGCCTCAGGATACAGTCCAATCTTGTAACTGAGTCCTGCCTTACTAACACAACTGCCACCCATCCTCCCTCATTAACATCCTATAGGCAGGATTTACAATTTATAGGAAAACCACACAGTACCAGGAATCATGGCCCAGCCAAACTGATACACACATTTTTTTGGGGAAATAATTCAATCCATGACATTATGGAACACTGCCTGGTCCTGCGCCATGCTCACAATTGTTGTTGTGCTTGAGCCCATTGTTGTAGGAGTCTTTTTTTTTTTTTGCAAGTAACAGAAAACCTAACTCAATCTAACTTAATCAATCAAAGAAACAAACAAGCAAACCCGGAGGAAATCTCAGATGCCAAAATAATCAACACACTCAATTTCTCTGCATTCCTTCATTCTATCTTCTTCTATTTCCAGCCTCTCTCATGGTAGCAAGATAGCTGTTGTGGCTCCAGGCCTCACATCAATTAATCACCCAATCAAATGAAAGAAAGAAAGATTCTCTAGTGTATCTCCTGTTGTCTCACTAGATCTGTTTGGGTTAAGTGCCCCTCCCTGAACCAACCCAGTGGAACCACTGCTTTGCTTAAGCCCCTCAGGGCCCACCTCTGGAGTTGAAGATGAGATTGATCCCATTCAAGCCACATGGATGAATGGGGTGGATTTCCGAAGGAAATTCAGGGTACTGTTACCAGAAAGAGAAAAATGGAGGCACTAAGGCACATGTATTCATTGTTCTTTGTTTCCACATTTACCTATTTTTTTCACACTTGGAAGAATTGCATATAGTTTTAGAACCCTCCTTAAATCCCCTCACCATTTTTTAATGAGGCAGACTGCACCCAAATAACAAAGTGAGTAAAAAATAGTGCTATGAAAAGTGTAGCTAGCAAGTACTGCAGGAGTAAGAGGAAAGATGAATTGTCTATTTTGAAACTTCATTCCAGGACAAGTCTCTCAGCAGCTGTTCAATAAGTAAACCCAGTCCCAGCCTTTTTCTCACCATGGAACATAATTTATTTCCTGGTCTCCCCAAATGTAGACAATGCAGACACATAAATGCCAATTATTCATTAGTCTCTTTCCAGTTATTTTCTCCCATTCCCATTGAGAAATGAAAATACATCTTCACACAAAAATCTGTACACAAATGTTTGTAACAGCTTTTTTCATAATAGCACAAACCTGAAACATTTTAGATATCCTTCAAAAGGTGAACGGTTAAAGAAACTATAGTATATTCATACCATGGACTATTACTCATCAATAAAAAGGAAAAAAAAAAAAACTACTGATACACGCGACAACTTGAACGAATCTCTAGGGAATCATGCTCAGTAAAAAATGTCAATCCCAAAATGTATGATTGCATTTATATAACTTCTTCAAAATGACAAAATTTTAGAAATGAGGCATAGATTAGTGGTTACTAGAAGTTAGAGATGGATGGGGGTGGAGTTTTGGAAGGAGAGGCATATAGTGAATGTGGCTATAAAACAGCAATACAAATGACACTTATGGTGATGGAACTGTGATTTCACTGGTGGGTATATGAACCTCCACATATGATAAAATTTTATATAACTAAATACACACAGAAAAAAGTAAAAGCAAACAGGAAATTTGAATGAGTGGATGGCACCAATGTCAGTATCCTGGTTGGGATATTGTACCATAGTTTTGCAAAATATTACCGTTGGGGCAAACTAGATAAAGGCTACAGGGTATCTCTCTGTTATTCCTTAGAATTTCATGTGAATCTACAATTATCTCAATAGAAAGGGGGCAGGTTGGTGATGAGGATAGGATGGTAGTAAAACCCCTCACTAGGATTAGAGTGTGTCACTAATAAAACCCTTATTAGTACTCTTTTCTGACCCCACCTCTGTCTTGGGGCACCCCCTAGAGAACCCAACGCTATCACAGTATAGAACTGGATAGAACTCAGTTCTCCTGACCTAACCATCCCTCCCATCCCCACCCCGTGCCACTATCTTCAGAATTTACCAACTTTATATCTGTTTTTTTACAGCTTTGCCCTGAGCTAGAATGGGTCAGTCAGATAACTAATCCCTCCTAAGCTGCTAACTTCCAGATAAAGTAAAGCCTTAGCCTCATTTACAAGTCCGTTAAAGACCCATAAATGCAAGGCTTCCTGGTTTACTTATCTTTTAAGGAAATAAAATGGAAGCAAGAACAAGGCTAATAAAAACACACATAGTATTGAGCCCCTCTACTTGCTATTGATGGTAACCAAGTCTGGCTTTTACTTTTCTAGCAGTCCAAATGAAAAGGAAAAACAGATCAGTTAAGTAATTCACAGTGTCCATAAAATTAAAGCAAAGTAATAACAGGAGAGGAATCCTACTGTTACTAACAACTCAATTGTTAGTTCCTCATGAGGAACCTGTACATAGATCAAGAGGCAGTCATTCAAACAGAACAAGGGGATACTGCATGGTATAAAGTCAGGAAAAGTGTGCATCAGGGTTGTATCCTTTCACTATACCTATTCAATCTGTATGCTGAGCAAATAATCCGAGAAGCTGGACTATATGAAGAAGAATAGGGCATCAGGATTGGAGGAAGACTCATTAACAACCTGCATTATGCAGATGACACAACCTTACTTGCTGAAAGTGAAAGAACTTGAAGCACTTACTGATGAAGATCAAAGACCATGCCTTCAGTATGGATTACACCTCAACATAAAGAAAACAAAAATCCTCACAACTGGACCGATAAGCAACATCATGATAAACGGAGAAAAGATTGAAGTTGTCAAGGATTTCATTTTACTTGGATCCACAATAGACACTCATGGAAGCAGCAGTCAGGAAATCAAAAGATGCATTGCATTGGACAAATCTGCTGCAAAAGACCTCTTTAAAGAGTTCAAAAGCAAAGACATCACCTTGAAGACTAAGGTGTGCCTGAATTCAAGTCATGGTGTTTTCAATCACCTCATATGCATGCAAAAGCTGGACAATGAATAAGGAAGACTGAAGAAGAATTGATGCCTTTGAATTGTAGTGTTGGCAAAGAATATTGAATATATTATGGACTGCCAAAAGAACGAACAAATCTGTGTTGGACGAAGTACAACCAGAATGAGCCTTAGAAGCAAGGATGTCGAGACTACTTCTCACATGTCATCAGGAGGAATCAGTCCTTGTAGAAGGACGTCATGCTTGGTAAAGTAGAGGACCAGCGAAAAAGAGGAAGACCCTCAACAAGATGGACTGACACGGTTGCTGCAACAATGGACTTAAGCATAACAATGATTGTGGGGATGGCACAGGACCAGACAGTGTTTTGTTCCATTGTACATGGGCTCGCTATGAGTGTGAACTGACTCGACAACACCTAGCAACAGCAACAACCCAACAGAAACAACCACCAGAAGAGTGTGTTGGGCAATGCTATGAACAGACTCAACAGCATTCTCACAATTGACATGGTGACAAAATGGCAAGGGTCTCTCTTCATAGGGAAATTCAAACTTCATAGGGAAATTTGCTGTGGCCCCATGAGGACCTATGTCTGCCATGGGACTCATGCCTTTCCAATTACACAGTCCACTGGTGTTTCAAGCTGAAACAACTACAACAGCAATATTGCTGGAGCTTCTTTCACTTCTCTCTCTCTTTTTTATGTAGGGTGATGTGTTGCCCATTCTAAAGTTTAGAAAGTGAAACTCATGCTCCCAAATTCCATTCATAGGATGCTGGTGATTTTAAACTGCTTCTTCTCTTTTCAAATTCATATCTTCCATTAGGGTGTAATGAGGCAGTGGTGGTTCAGTGGCAGAATTCTCACCTTCCATGAAGGAGAACCAGATTCGATTCCCTGCCAATGCCCTTCATGAGCAGCCACCACTCAACTGATCATGGAGACGGCACAGTAATGAATACTATTTTTTTTTCCCATTGTGCATGGGGTTGCCATGAATTGGGGGCCAACTCCACAGCCGCTAACAGCAGCAATTACATTAGAATATTGCCTCCTGCTCCAATCTCAGACTCTTGCACTTTTTAATTGGTTAAGACAGGGTATAAGAATCAATTTATTCTAAGTAAAAATACCTGGGTTCTACTCACATGGTGTGCATGAGGGTTGTATCCTTTCACCATGTTTATTCAATCCATATGCTGAACAAATAATCCGAGATGCTGGACTGCATGAAGAACTCTGCATCAGGATTGCAGGAAGACTAGTTAACAACCTGCGATATGCAGGTGACACAACTTTCTTGCTGAAAGTGAAGAGGACTTGAACCACTTACTGGTGAGCATCAAAGACTACAGCTTTCAATATGGATTACACTTTAACATAAAGAAAACAAAAATCCTCACAACTGGACCAATAAGGAACATCATAATAAATGGAAAAAAATACTGAAGTTGTCAAGGATTTCATTTTACTTAGATCCACAATCAACACCCATAGAAGCAAAGGTCAAGAAATCAAACAGCATATTGCATTGGGCAAATCTCCTGCAAACGACCTCTGTAAAGTGTTCGAAAGCAAAAGTGTCACACTGAGGACTAAGGTATGCCTGACCTAAGCCATAGTATTTTCATTTGTCTCATATACACACTAAAGCTGGACAATGAATACAGAAGACCAAGGAAGAATTGAATTAATGCCTTTGAATTATAGTTTGATGAAGAATATTGAATATACCATGGACTGCCAAAAGAACAAACAAATCTGTCTTGGAAGAAGTACAGCCAGAATGTTCCCTAGAAGTGAGGATAGTGAGACTTTATCTTGCTTACTTTGGGCCTACTATCACGATGGACCAGTCCCTGGAGAAGGACATCATGCCTGGTAAAGTAGAGGGTCGACAAAAGAGAGGAAGACCCTCAACGAAATGGATTAACACAATGGCTGCAATGATGGGCTCAAACATAGCAACAATTGTGAGTATGGCATAGGACCAGGCATTGTTTCATTCTGTTGTACATAGGGTCACTATGAGTAAGATCTGACTCGAAGGCACCTAACGACAACTGACATGGAATTCTGATTCAGTGTCATGAGAGGTGGGAAGTCCTGGAACCTGCATTTCAATAAACAAGTTTGGCAATCTGGATAAAAGAGGACTGTGCTAAAGAATATCTGATGGCCTTTTCTCCAGTGCAAATCCTGATCCAAACACCATTTTAACCCCTTGAATTCAACTCCCTTTCAGCGTTTAGCATTCTACAATAAAACCATAGTTTAAATCAATGTTTCTCAATCTTTATTTCATTATTGCCCTCCCAAGAAACATTTTTAGACCTTTTTTTCCTACACACTACCCACTCACACCCCCTCCCCACCAGAATACCACAGATAAACTGTATATTTGTTTATGTACTATGGCCCTTTGGAAGGCTCCAAACCATTGTAATATTTAAAATGTTTTTGTCCTCGACCAAGAATTAATTTTTGTCCTCTTAAGAGTGATGGCCCTGTTGGGAATGCATGGTTTAAATCAGACTCTAGGAAACTTGCCACGTGCTCCATGCCTGACTGTTCTCCCCACCCACTTTTCCCATTGGCTCTGGAACTCAACAGGATCCCTGTTCACTTTATCTTCCGTTCTCTACAACTTCTCTCTCCCTATCCTGATAATTTCACCTGACATACACTTAACAGTCCTGAATCTTCTTCCTCAACCTGACCACAAAAATCCTCATTCTGAATTTCATTATTTTTTCCCTGAATTATTGCAATAGTCTGCCAACCAGTCTCCCACCTCCAGTCTTCAAATCCATCTACACATAGAACTAACTAAATTCAGATCTGATTATGTCACGCCCCTGCTTTAAACCTCCCAGTGCCCCCTTCCCCCCATTGTCCTTGGTGAATGGGTATCCCAAAGTCTGGTCCCCTAACCTGTCTCTCCACCTCATCCCTTCTTTTTCTGACTTCACATCTTATACTTCTGTTCTACCAAACAGAATTCCACTTTTTTATGCCTCTTTGCCTTTGCTCACGTTGTTCCTTCTTCTTGCAATTGCTTTCCCACTCTTTGTTTACTACTTTATTCCTCCATAACTCAACCCAGTCTTTGTTAACTGCTTTATTCCTTCAAAACTCAATCCAGTCTTTACCTCCTTGAGACACTCAGACTGTGCTAAAGACTCCTCTCCAGTACTCCCAAGCCACTCTGGGGTTCTTTTCATGGCATTGCTTTGAAACTATGTCTGTCTCCCCCAAGAAATCCCAAATTTCTTGATGACAGCAGCTACATTTTTTATCTTTGTGTCTCCAGAAGCTGGTGGAGTTATCATTACAGAAAAAATACTCAGTAAAATATTTGTTGAACTAAACTGAACTGCTCTTCCCAAGGTTGAGGCATTAATTAGTATTTAAATGGGCAAAAAAGCAGGTGCCCAGGAAGGAAATAGAAAGAAAGCACAGGCTTTGATAATCCACCAATGGGGTAATTACTTCTAAATAATTCAGATTTAACCAGAGTTGTTCCTGAAGGATGCCAAAACAACTGGTCAGTTCATTTAAAAAGTCAGCCAGTTGGCATCATGGAGACCAAAACATTCAACCAGGAGTTCACTAGGTTGTGACTTTCCAGCAGGTGTCCACAGAGCCTGTGATGGAAGTAGTTACTGATTCCTTGTTTATTTCTACTTTTTCCTCCTTCTCTAGCGCCCCACACTTCCTACAGCCCATGATGGTGTTTTACCACTTGGGTGAAAATACAAATATTGAAAAACATTCATATTTGAAAAATGCCCCAAGCTGGCTAGGGAACAAATAATGTCCACATGGACGATCCTACATATAAAAAGGCAAGTTTCACCAACTTGCTCTAAAGCACTAGCCCCTTTCAGGTTTTGGACATGTGGCCTCTCTGGCTGAATGGACAGAAAGTCTGAATGTGTAAGAGCAGCTAAAAACAACAACAACCCAAACAAGACAGCCATTCTCACTCCTCTCAGACCACCGCTCAGAGAGGCTTGCTGGCCGACGGGTTCTCCATGCTAAATAACTCCTATTCTTAGTCCACGTTGACTTGGTGGCTGGAGCCAGGTGAAAAGACAATTGACTCAAACAGCCAAACCGAACTCAAAACTTCACTAACGAGGTGGTTTATTTTGTAATCCCAGTTCGCATTGTAGGGCACTGAGTGAGTGCCACTTTCTAAAAATGTGTCTTTTATGTAAAAGAAAAATTATTAAAAGAAGGTGGGAGTGGGCAGTAAAAGAGTCCTTTTATGGACTGTTTTATACTTTTTGTTTTGTTGTGTTGTGTGCTTTCTTGCAAGCGACTTTCTGGCAAATACTGCATCTTCAGCCAGAAGTTGGCTGAGTACAAAAGGGCTTTTGAAGCAGTGAGTGTAAATTCAGACTCCTTTTCTTCCTTCCTTCCTTTCTTTGCCCTCTCTCTTCTCCTGTGTCTGGAAACCGCTAAGCAGAAATAATAAGCACCATTGCTTGCAGTCCACATCCCATGAAATTACTCAAACATCAAATGTAACTTTAGAATGGAGACACGTTTTATTCTGCCCTGCAGAAGTTTCCTTATCCATTCTTTATTTACATGTTGCAAGGCTAAGCAATGTACAGCCAGTCAGAACACACACACACACACACACACACACACACACACACACACACAGAGGAGGCCATTAAACAAATTAAAAGGGATGGTGATGACTAATACAGTACTCTTGGAATCCCCAATTTGATTAGTCTGAGTTTAATACACAAAAGCAGCGCCGGAGAAGGAGGGGAGGCGAACTGCTCTTTACTAACCTGTACAATTAAATTATGGTGATGAATTTAACTATTCTATGCTTCTTAAAGGAGTCTTATTATCTGATTGCTTGTAAAAGAAAGTCGGTTTTTCAGCAGGGTTGCCGTGCATGCCCCTGGCTGGCCCGCTGTGGCAGTTGTGTTTTAATAGCTGCTTCTTTCTCCCTGCTGGCACTACGACTTTCCTGTTTCTCAAGCTTTGTCTCCGAAAACTATTCCAACAATTTTAGATCCTTGGGGGCCCCAACCTTTGAAAACTTCATGTCAGAAAGATAATGTAGAGGCTAGGAATTGGTTTTCCCTTTGGTAGCTAGCAGTAGGTAGATGCTTTGGGGTGACCTTTTGGTTAAAGGTCCTAACAGGCTTCAGCCTGTGGGGAACAACCTGCTCCTTTCTTCATGGAGGCCCATTTTGCCTCAGGATTGAGATGTCTCACCAAATATCAGGGAGCACATTGTGTCCAAAGCTGAAATCATGTGGCTTGATTATCTAGGGGCAAGGCTGCCATTTTTGTTTCCTTCCTGGACACCCTCCCCTGTTAGGAAGCAGAACGTGGATGTCTAGCCACCAGTTCTCTATAGAAATATATCCTCCATTTGCCTTCACTTGGAAGTTATGGTTTAGGTGAGTGATAACCTAATGTTGTTAGGTGCCATTGAGTCAGTTTTGACTCATAACCCTACGTACAAAAGTAAGAAATGTTGCCTGGTCCTGCACCATCCTCACAATTGTTGTTATGTTTGAGCCCGTTGTAAGAGCCACTGTGTCAATCCATCTTGTCGAGGTCTTCCTCTGTTTCACTGACCCTCTACTTTACCGAGCATGACGTTCTTCTCCAGGGACTGGTCCCTCCTGATAACCAAAATAAGTGAGACAAGTCTCACTATCCTCACATCTAAGGAAAATTCTGGCTGTACTTCTTCCAGGACAGATTTGTTCATTCTTTTGGCAGTCTGTGGTATATTCAATATTCTTCACCAGCACCATAATTCAAATGCATCAATTCTTCTTTGGTCTTCCTTATTCATTGTCCAGCTTTCCCATGCATATGAAATGATGGAAAACACCGTGGCCTGGATCAGGTACACTTTAATCCTCAAGGTGACATCTTTGCTTTTTAACACTTTAAAGAGGTTTTTTGCAGCAGATTTGCACTGTGCAATACATTGTTTGATTTCTTGACTGCTGCTTCCATGGACATTGATTGTGGATTCAAGTAAAATGAAATCCTTGACAACTTCAGTATTTTCTCCATTTATCATAATGTTGCTTATTGATCAAGTTGTGCGGTTTTTTGTTTTCTTTATGTTAAGGTGTAATCCATACTGAAAGCTATGGTCTTTGATGCTCATCAGTAAGTGCTTCAAGTCATCTTCACTTTCAGCAAGCAAGGTTTTGTCATCTGCATATCACAGGTTGTTAATGAGTCTTCCTTCAATCCTGATGCTGCATTCTTCTTCATATAGTCAAGTTTCTCAGATTATTTGTTCAGCGTACAGATTGAATAAGTATGATGAAAGGATACAACCATGACACACAACTTTCTTGACTTTAAACCATGCAGAGTCCCTTGTTCTGTCTAATAACTGACTGCCTCTTGGTCTATGTACACGTTCAGCATAAGCACAATTAAGTGTTCTGGAATTGCATTCTTTACAATGTTATCCATAATTTGTTATGATCCATACAGTAGAATGCCTTTGTTTAGTCAATAAAACACAGGTAAACATCTTTCTGGTATTCTGTACTTTCAGCCAAGATCCATCTGACATCAGTAAGGATGTGCCTTGTTCTACCACCTCTTCTGAAGCCGGCTTGAATTTCTGGCAGTTCCCTGTTGATGTACTGCTGCATCCAATTTGAATGATCTTCAGCAAAATTTTACTTACATGTGATACTAATGATATTATTGGATAATTTCCACATTCTATTGGATCATCTTTCTTTGGAATGGGCACGTATATGGATCTTTTCCAGTTGGTTGGCCAGGTAGCTGTCTTTCAAATTTCTTGGCATAGATGAGTGAGTGCTTCCAGTGTTGCATCCATTTGTTGAAACATCTCAGTTGGTATTCTGTCAATTTCTGGAGCCTTGTTTTTCACCAGTGCCATCAGTGCAGCTTGGACTTCTTCCTTCAATACTATCGGTTCTTGATCATATGCTACCTGCTGAAGTGGTTGAACATCAACCAATTCTTTTTGGTACAGTGACTCTCTGTATTCCTTCTATCTTCTTTTGATGCTTCCTGCATCATTCAATATTTTGCCCACAGAATCCTTGAATTTTCTCTTCAGTTCTTTCAGCTAGAGAAATGCCAATGCGTTCTTCCCTTTAGGTTTTCTAACTCCAGGTGTTTGCACATTTCACTATAATACTTTACTTTGTCTTCACGAACTACCGTTTGAAATCTTTTTAGATATTTTACTTCATCATTTCAGCTGTTCTACGTTCAAGCGCAAGTTTCAGAGTCTCTTCTGATATCCATTTTGGTCTTTTCTTCTTTTCTGGTTTTTTTAATGACCTTTTGCTTTTTCTGTATGATGTCCTTGATGTCATCCCACAACTCGTCTGGTCTTCGGTCATTATTGTTCAATGCGTCAAGATATACAGTTCAGGGCACATTCCCTGAAACTGATCAACGATGAGCTGAAATGGAGCAAGGGGCACAAACAGAAAAGGTGTGGAGAATTATCTTTACTGCTGGCCTCAAGCGTAGTTTCCACTTGATCCTAGCTGCTATTAGAAAAGCAGGCTTATTTGTTTCCACCTCAAGTTAAGTAGTGAATAGTAATTATTCACAGTGACATCATTTTCAGATATAAATGTTGGCAATGTCTTACTGACACCTGAATTCTGGGAGGGTTACATACGATCTTCCCATGTGGTTGCCAGATTCAACTTTGTTTCAAGGTAGTAGAGCATGAGAGTTGCAAGCACAGATTCTGGAGCCAGACAGCTTGGCTTATTTGTTTTTGCCACTACTAGCTTTGGAATCTTTGGCATGTTATATAAGCTATGTTTGCCTCAGTTTCCTTACTGCAAAATGAGGATAAATAATGATACCACAAAAGGTCATTATAAGGGTTAAATAATACATGTATCCATAGAACAAGATCAGAGATGTGAGTTGGGGCCTCACCAATTATTGAGTATTTACCATGTGCCAGGGACTCTGGTAAACCCTTGTGTGCATTATTATCTCGTTTACACAACAAATCTAAGTTGCAGTTGTTATTTTCTCCATTTTAAAGATGAGAAACTGCAGTTTAGAAAGACTAACATACCCAACACTATTGGGATAGAAAGTGGTAAATTGCGAAGTCAGCTTATGAATGTGGGTAGACTGACTCTAAAACATGTGTGTTCAGCCACTTATACTATGTATACTTGGCAATATTATCCTTGTCCCCAAGATCATGTAATCCAACCAAGGAGAAAACAGTGAGACAATCAGCCCGCATTTCAAATCAATAGTATTGAAGGAGGTAGGGAATTTTGTGGTATGGATGGAGGGGTGGAGAAAGGGAACTCAAGCAGTGGTTGATGAAGGCTGCAGGACATCCGACAGCTGGCGCATGCAGAGCAACGGTAAGGAATTTAAGTTGTTTCAATAGAGTAACCCGTGTTCAGTCTTTGGTTCTAAGGTAGGCAAAGTTTAATGATGGGAAAACATGTTAATTGTAGTTATCCTGGCTGCTTCATCTTGCCTGGAGTCTCAGTATGTACTTATTAACTGCCTGACTTAATCATGCAATTGGCTTAGGTCATGGTGCCCGGTCACCTTGACAGAGATCAGCATAGAAAAGATATTCTGGGGTAGAGTCAATTGATAAACACTGCTGCTTTCTCATTATCTTACACCCAATAAGGCCTGAAGAGTTGTGAAGAAAAACTGATTAGATTTCACACTAGTCTCGTGATCCAGCTCAGGAAGTTGAGTGTGAAGCATAAGGAGGAATTACTCAATTTTTCCTTTTGGATTCTAAAGCTTGGTGGTTTGCTGTACATTACTCCACTCTTTTTGGCAGTCCAGGCCACATAAGCTCCTTGGACTTAGTCACACTGTGGTGAAGATGGGAACCCAATCTTTAGGGCTTTAATATGTTAAAACTTCTCACTGATCAATTCTTGGCCAGGATGAACTTTGCAACATCTCCTTGTTTGAACAGTCCTTTCATTGTGGTATGTTAGATGTAATGAATAGTAGACTTCAGCATAAATTGACTTTGTCTTTATATTGTATTTGTGATTTGGGATCAAGATGACTTAGCGTTTACCCCACCAATGTTTTTTAAAAAAAGAACACAGAACACTCATAGAGAGAGGCATACAGAATGCATACAGTCTGCCATTTATTTTTAAATTAAACTGGTTAGAGATTCTAAGTGCTGTATTAGATATGTTTCTCTCTATTCCAGAACTGAGATTAAAGTGTGTTAGTGTCCTGACCTACCTACTAGAGAAAAATCTCTCTATAGTATATACTATTTTTGCATTTTGAACATATATAAAATGTAATACATCTAAATTGGTTGGATATCAATAATTACCATTTTTATCTGTGCTACTGATTTGTCAAATAGTGACTACAAGAATTTCATACATCGGAGTATCTGTGGTTTCTCATAATGGAATTTACTTTTTGTTGGGTATGTGAAGCAACTTCAATAAAAACAATACTTATGCCAAATTGGTTCATTTGGAGTAAAAATCCAAGGTTCTGTAAATCCTTGACATCATTTGTGAGATCTTACAATACTTTCTCACCATTAGTTAAACCTGTTGCCATTGAGTCAATTCTGACTCACAGCAACACTATAGGACAGAGTAGAACTGCCCTATAGGTTTCCAAGGAGTGGCTGGTGGATTCCAACTGCCAACCTGTTGGTTAGCAGCCGCATCTCTTAACCACTGTGCCACCAGGGCTCCATTGGTTACTGAATTTTATTAATATTTTTTTAAAGCCAAGAAGATAAATCTTTGAAGATAAATTAGATCTGCTTTCTTGTTTTCAGATGGAAAAAAGACATACTTTGTTTACTAAATGGCGTTCAAATCTGTTAGCACATTTGAGGGTTGTTCTAAACTAAAAATGGGAATGTGGGTTAGTGGTTAGTAGTCAGGCTTGAGCCAGACTTTCTGGATTTGAATCCTGGTTCTATCACCCGCTAGTTGGGTGGTCTAAGACAAGATACTTAACCTCTCTGCCTCCATTTCCTCGTCTGTAAACTGGGGACATTAATTCTAGTACTTGCTTCATGGGTTGACTTGAGGATTACATGACTTGATACATTTAAAATACGTAGGCCAATACTTGGCATGTGTCTCAATAAATGTGAGCTCTCAAGTTAACTGTGAGACTGCCCTTCTTTTGATCAATGGGGGTGATCTTGTTCTTTTAGCCCAGCTTGACTCACACTGGTCCTTTAATTCTTACTTCCAGTCAGTTCTTCTGAAATACAGTAATTAAGAAAGTAGACCTGGCTACACTGAATTCAAGTACAAGCTCTGCCATGGGTTGTGTGGCTTTTGGGAAGGCACCTAATTTTGGAGTTTCTTCATCTATGAAATGGGAATAATAATAATTACCTTATAAGACCGTTTGATAACAAAATTTCATAATATGAATAAAGGACTGAACCCATTATGTAACACATGGTAAATGCTCAGCAAGTGGTAACTGCAGCTTTATAGCCAACAGAGGCAGTGCTGTTTAAAAAAAAATGAACAGTGATCTGAATGTGTGGAGAGCTGGCCTCTGGTCCATATTTATATTCTCATTGTCTTGGGGGAAAGCAATCAAATGCCTGGCCCTCCACTTTTGGAAATGAAGATAGAATATTCTCCTTTACTCAAATCCACCATCTCTTCTCATTTGCTTCCCAAATCTGTGAATTTCTAGAATAAGAACAATAAGAGTCAAGAAAGCAAGTACTTAGGGAGCTCCTCTGGTAAATTGACCAGGTAGGACAAGATGAGAGAAAATTGAGTATGAGACTAAAGTGGAGAAGGAGCCACAAGAAGTGGGAAGCAAGTGTTGTCTACCTATCATGGCTTTCTCTTGGCACAAAAAAGGATCAGGGTCTTTAAAGAGGAAAGGGAGCACTTGTTCAATGAAAAGTATTGGTACAAGAAAGAAGCACAAGGAATGGAAGCCTAATGAAAGTAACAAAGAGTCTTTTGCTGCTGTCCCTATAAAGGTCTAGGATAAAGGAGAAAGGCAAAAATCGTCTTATCATGAGACATTCAAACATGCATGATAAAATGCCAAAGGTGATGTCAGAACTCAGAAAGACCTCAGGCAGATGATTTTGATTCCTGAGCTACTACCAGAAACCATGATTCAGTAGATGCAGAGTGAGAAGCAGATTTTGTTTAATGCATGCTGGTGTCCATGGACACCAGTTTGTGAACTACTATCCTGTGCAGGCTCTAAACTGGGAAATGGGAGACCTGAATATTTGCTCTTTTACCAATTCCCCGTGTCAACTCATGGGGTCTCTGGGTGGCGCAGATGGTTAATTACTTCTAATTGAAAGGTTGACAGAGTCCACCCAGAGGTGCCTCAGAAGAAAGCCCTGAAGATCTACTTCTGGAAATCAGCCACTGAAAATCTGTAGAGCACAGTTCTACTCCGAAACACATGGGGTCACCATAAGTCAGAATTGACTAGACAATAATTGTTTTTTTTTAAATTTTTTGTATGGTAACTGAGACTTGTCATGTAGCCTCCCTGAACCTCTGTTTCCTCATTTACTCAATGAAGTAGTTACACTAGATAATCCCTGAGCAATTATATTTTATGCTCTTATATACAGGACATGTAAACCAAAAACCAAATTTATTGCTTTTGAGTTGATTCCAACTCATGGCTGCCCCATGTGTTACAGAGTAGAACTGAGCTCTATTGAGATCTTCAGACAAGATCACCAGGCCTTTCTTCTGTGGTTCTGCTCTGTGGGTTTGAACCACCAATCTTTCAGTTAATGGTCAAATACTCAACTGTACCACCCAGGGAATATATATTCCATAGGGAATATAGATGCCAATAAAAATGCACAAAAAATAGCACGTAGATTTAACAAAGTGCTCTAATAGCTCTGGGACCTTGAGCAAATTACTAAACCGTTTGGTACCCTAGTTTTAGTCACTAACTGTGGGGCCTAGACTATGTTATCTGTAATAGCTACTGTGGTGCTAACTTTCTCAGAGGACCATTTAGTTCTTGGAGAAAAGAGAACACTTTTTTTTTTATTGCACTTCAGGTGAAGGCTTACAGAACAAATAGTTTCTCATGAAACAGTAGTACACATGTTGTTTTATGACATTGGTTAACAGCCCCACAAGATATCAACCCTCTAACTTCTCAACCTTTTTTTTTTTTTGGTGAAAATACACATAGCCAAAGATACACCATTTCAAAAATTTCTGCATGCACAGTTCAGTGACATTGACTACGCTCTTCCAATTGTGCTGTTATTCTTACTTAAGATGAAGGCTTACAGAACAAAATGGTTTCTCATTTAACAGTTACTACAAATGTTGCCCTATGACAATGGTTAATAATCTCACAACACATCAACACTATCCTTACTCAACCTTGGGTTCCCCAACACCAGCTTCCTTGTCCCCTTCTGCCTTCTGGCCCTTGTCACTGGACTCCTGTACCTCGTTAGTCTCATTTGGTTTTACGGGGCTGTCCACTCCCAGGCTGAACGGTGAACCTCGGAGATAACTTCACCACTGAGCTAAAAGGGTGTCTGGGGGCCATACTCTCGGGGTTTCTCCAGTCTCCTTTAGGCCAGTAAACCTGGTCTTTTTTTTTGTGAGTTAGAATTCTGTTCTAAATCCTTCTCCAGCTCTGTCCAGAACCCTCTGTTGTGATCCTGGTCAGAGCAGTCAGTGGTGGTAGCCGGGCACCATCTAGCTGTACTGAACTCAGTCCGGTGGAGGCCTTGGTAGCTGTGGACAATTAGTCCTTCGGACTAATCTTTTCCTTGTATCTTGTTCTCTTCATTCTCTCTTGCTCCCGAAGGGATGAGACCAGTGGAGTATCTTAGATGGCCGCTCACAAGCTTTTAAGACCCCAGACACTACTCACCAAAGTAGAATGTAGAGCATTGTCTTTATAAGCTGTGTCATGCCAATTGAGCTAGATGTTCCCCGAGACCATGGTCCCCAGAGCCCTCTGCTCAGCAATTCAGTCGCTCAGGGGGTTTGGATGTGTCTATGGGGTTTCCATGACCTTTCCTTGTACAAGCTGTGCTAGTTTCCCCTGTATCGTGTACTGCCTCACCCTTCACCCAAGATACCACTTATCTATTGCCTATTTAGTATTTCCCCCCACCCCTCCCATCCCTGGTAACCAACAAAGATTGTTACATTTTGTGTGTGAACTTTTTCATGGGTTTTTACAGTAGAGGTCTCATACCATATTTGTCCTTTTGTGATTGACTTATTTCACTCAGCATGATGTCCTCCAGTTTCATCCATGTTATGAGATGGTTCACAGATTCATTGTTGGAGAACACATATTTTAAAGCCTTGTTTGGGGGAAACTCTGCCCTGGGAGGTCAATTCTTGAGCAATACAAGCTAACACAGTCCTGGAGGTTTTGTGATGGCAACTTTAATTACTAACTGATAGAGTATGAGTTCAAGAGATACATTTGATGAAATTCAGATTCTAGGCACAAAGGAGGCTAATGTTAGCTTTATAACTGGGTTATTACACCATACTTTGTTGGATGAAATTCTAGGAAATAATCCAAAACTGTCAAAAAAATTTCTGTAAATATATCCTTGAAAGAGGCCAATAAAACTCGGGCATGGTTTATTAGGAAATAAAATGCTGTTGAGGACTTTGAGGATTTGTTGTATGACACTGCAGTGAAATATCTCACTGTCCTCAACTTGGCCTTGGGTTGGGGACTGCAAACATGTGGCAGACCTGTAGAATGGGGTTTAAGTCAGGCACAAAGAACAAGGGGATCTGGAATTAGGAGGGTTATGTTAGATCATGTTCACTAGCTTTGAAACTTTAGGCAAATCCTTTTGCTTCTCTGAGTCTCCATTTCCTCATCCATAAATAATGGGAGCAATATTACATACCTCATATAACATTGTGAGGAAGGAATGAGGTATGTTGGCTGGTGGAAAAAGTGAGCAGGCAAAAGAAACCCGAGAGTTCTGTAATATATTATAATTGTTATTATCATCATTATCATCCTTACGACTACGGGTTGCTCATGTAGGCTCATTCTGTCAACTTTCTGACACCATCTTGTCACTTAGTTAACCTCACTACTCACTCCTGAGCCAAACTTTCTTACCTTATTACTTCCACTCAACTCCTCTGCTTTCCCATCATTCATATTACTCTCTTCTCTTTTCCCTGAAATCACAGATGAAGTCTTGCAGACAGGAGACCTATCTTATTCATGAATTTCAGCAGCCTCCTTCCTGCCCAAAATTTGGAAGGAGCTCCAGAAAATGAATGATGGAATAAATGAATGAGGCCCACTCCTTGGCCTCTGGACTCCCCATTCTGCCCTGTGTTGTGCATGACATGATAATTCTTTCCGGTGGTCCAGACAAGCTAGATCTCATTTCATGGTCCCATAGTGCTCATCACAGAGATGACAGGCTTTTACATTTCCTCTCTGAGTTTCCTACCTCCACTTTAACCTTTTGATGCCCTCTATGCTGGTTTCCTTTTGTCATCTCTGGTTTATCCACTGACTCACTTACAATCAGGCACATTCCTGGTTCCAGGGTAGTACAAATGGTTAATGTGCTTGGCTGCTAACCGAAAGGTTGAAGGTTCAAGTCCACCCAAAGGTACCTTGGAAGAAAGGTCTAGATATCTGCTTCCAAAAAATTATCCATTAAAATTCCTATGGAGCACAGTTCTACTCTGACACATGTAGGAGTGCCATGAGTTGGAGCAAGTAAAATTTTGCTGAAGAGCATTCAAAAGTGGCTGCAGCAGTGCATCAACAGGGAATTCCCAGAAATTCAGGCCGGATTCAGAAGAAGACGTGGAACAAGGGATATCATTGCTTATGCCAGATGGATCTTGGATAAAAGCAGAGAATACCAGAAAGATGTTCACCTGTGTTTTATTGAGTATGGAAAGGCATTCAACTGTGTGGATCATGACAAATTATAGATAACATTGTGAAGAATGGGAATTCCAGAACACTTAATTGTGCTCATGAGGAACCCTACATAGATCAAGAGGCAGTCATTCAAACAGAACAAGGGGATACTGTGTGGTTTAAAGTCAGGAAAGGTATGTGTTGAGGTTGTATTCTTTCACCATACTTATTAAATCTGTATGCTGAGCAAATGATCCCAGAAGCTGGACTATATGAAGAAGAATGGGGCATCAGGATTGGAAGAAGACTCATTAACAACCTGCGTTATACAGATGAGACAACCTTGCTTGCTGAAAGTGAAGAGGACTTGAAGCACTTAGTGATGAAGATCAAAGACTATAGCCTTCAGTACGGATTACACCTCAACATAAAGAAAACAAAAATCTTCACAACTGGACCAATAAGCAACATAATGATAAATGGAGAAAAGAGTGAAGTTGTTAAGGATTTCATTTTACTTGGATCCACAATCAACATAGAAGCACCAGTCAAGAAATCAAATGACACATTGCATGGGGCAAATCTGCTGCAAAAGATCTCTTTAAAGTGTTACAAAGGCAAAGATGTAACCTTGAAGACCAAGGTGCATCTGACTCAAGCCATGGTGTTTTCAGTCACCTCATATGCATGCAAAAGCTGGACATTAAATAAGGAAGACTGAAGAAGAATTGATGCCTTTGAATTATGGTGTTGGCGAAGAATATTGAATATACCATGGACTGCCAGAAGAATGAACAAATCTGTCTTGGAAGAAGTACAGCCAGAATTCTCCTTAGAAGCAAGGATGGTGAGGCTTTGTCTCACATACTTTGGACATGTTATCAGGAGGAATCAGTCCCTGGAGAAGGACATCATGCTTGATAAAGTACAGGGTCAGTGAAAAAGAGGAAGATCCTCAATGAGATGGATTGACACTGTGGCTGCAACAATGGGCTAAAGCATAAAGATTATGAGGATGGCACATGACCGGGCAGTGTTTTGTTCTGTTGTACATATCGTTGCTGAGTCAGAACTGACTGGATGGCACCAAGCCTTGATTTGAGGGAACACAACATTTTGCTGGGGAATCACTGGTCAGTTAGGGCAGATGTAGGCATGGCTTATTCATGGTAAAGGAGTTGCTAATCTCTTGATAGATTTGGTTCTCTTTTGGAAGGAGGCCTGGGTGAGGCTGACCTGAGCCTGAAGTTGCTTAATTACCTGGAGCTAGGCCAAGTTGGAACAGGTCAGTACGTACACCTGGGAAGAGCTGAATGTGGAGGAGACCACAACTGCATACCCAATAACCTATCAGGGTCATAAAGACCTTCCAAAGCAGATGTTGAAAGAGGACGACTTTTGGGCACAAAGAGGCCTGGGTTCAAATCCTGACTCCGCTTATCATGTGACCATAATTAAGTTATTTTAACTTCTTTGAGTCTTTGTATTCTCTTCCATAAAATGGGAATAATAATATCTACCTCATTGGTTGTTGTGAGAGTTAAGTGAAATGAGATTAATGCACAAAATGTGTGATAGAGTGTCTGATTCTCCAAACTAAGGACATCACCTTTCTTTAAGAAGAAGAAGTATTTATGATTTATCATTTGACAAGAACTTTGCTAAGTTCTTCTTATATAATATCTCATTAAATATTCCCAACAATATGAAATAGATTCTGGGACAGCAAAGCCAAAATGCCTCACTTCACACCCCATCTGAGGGTCATTTCTATCTCAGATTCAAACGGGGTGAAAGTATGAACAGGATGGAATTGGTCTCTCAGTAACTTACCTCCTGGGTGGACTTGAACAACATCTCTTCAGTGTTTGAGAAGGTTTTCCAGAAAACAGCCACGAGGTAAAGTTTCTTAAGAGCCGCCCTCATTCTTTGTTTCTTCTTTTGCCTTTGTTTCTTCTACTTTGGTTTCATGTTTAAGTCTTTCTGTTTCAGGAAAAAGTTTCTGTTCTTGTTTTCTTTCCATTTTTGAGGGTATATGGTACGTGAAGGAAAGACAACCCTTAAAAATTAAACTTTTCTATTCATGAAGTAGAGGACAATCATTGTGTTCTATTTCAGATTCGGTATCCTCCCCAATCAATTTGAAAGACTCAGAGGATTTGGTGGAAATAATTTTTAGCTATGGAATATTTGTCTTTTTTCTTGTTTTTCATTTTTTTACGTTTGTAAGTAAACTAAGATGGTGGTGGCTGTGCATGTGTCTGTGTGTGTGTGTATACTCAGACGAGAGACATAGGAGAAAGTTTTAAGGAGTTTTTGGTTGTTTATTGTTTTTTCTGTGATTTCCTAGGAAGAAAGCCAAGGAGGGGCTTTAAACAATACAAGTCTCCTGAATTTTAAGAACATTCTTTATCTTTCTTAAGGAGGAAAATGACTTCTCTAGAATATCCTACTTGCAAAATTAATTTTAACTTTTTTTTTTTAATCTAATTACCACATGCATTTCTCTTTGATTCTGACATTAAAGTTGTGTCTGGGTTCATGAGTGTTGATCATTGTTGAACTTTTGATCATCAGCTCCTAGATAGAATTTAGGGCTGGAAGCGACTTTAGAGACCATTCTAGAGCAGCCTTCTCATTTTATAGATCAGGAACCTGAATCTTAAGGAGTTATGAAACCTTCCCATGGTTATATTACGAAAAGGTCGAGTCGGAGCTAGAACACAAATACGTTGGTCCCAGGCCAGAGCTTTATGATTCTGCCTCAGTGAGCTAATGAGAACTACAGGTTAACTTCAGCATGAAGAAAGTGAACCTGATTGTATTCATGTCATGATACATTTTATTTTTTGTTCTAATTTGTTATTTATTTTTTGTTGTGTATTTATTTTTATTCTTTTCATATGATGGTAAATTTTAGTGTCTTTGTTGAAAGATACATGTCCTATCTAAGTATCATGGACCTCATTGCCCTAAATTCCCCCAGCTCTGACCATGTGCACCCTTAATGAGTTGTAATAGTTCACATTTGGAAATATATTCATAGGCACATATTGCCTGCCAATTTATCTGTGTCTCCTAATGAGCCAATCTGATCAAGTGCAAGCCTACTGCTGTGCAGTGTGTTATGGGGAGTAAATAAATAGGCATTCACCATGGTTCCCACTCTCCAAGAGTTTAAAATCTGGATGGAAAAAAAAGGGAGGGCTTACAAAAGTGACAAAAATCACAGTGCAAATCTGAAAATATTA
The DNA here is from genome assembly GCF_000243295.1 of Trichechus manatus latirostris. Classification (NCBI taxonomy): domain Eukaryota; kingdom Metazoa; phylum Chordata; class Mammalia; order Sirenia; family Trichechidae; genus Trichechus; species Trichechus manatus. The sequence continues at coordinate 4,207,519 of NW_004443963.1, read as the reverse complement.
GTATGAGTATACTGAAAATATTAGCATGCTACATAAATTTCTTCTGGATAATATCTGCTTATACTGTTATCCCACTGTGCTTAGTTAGACAGGAGTTATGCAAGCAATGTTCAACTCTTCCCTGGAAAATAAGTGAATGCATTCATTTATTCATTCATTCATCCAACATCTGTTTACTCAGAACTTACCATATTTTCAGCACTATACTAGGTGAAGGAAGTTCACATAGAACCTAGTCATAGGACTTGCTTTCAAGGAGCTGCTGCCCAGAGGAAAAGAGAGACATTATAAATGGTAAATGTCATAAAATGGAAGGTGTGATTCTAGAGGTATATACAAACAGCTCAGAAGTCAGAGGGCAAGAAGTGACTACTAAAAGTTTCCCATGCAGTCCAAGAATGAGGGTGAGCCTCACTAACTTCCAGGGAGTCGGGAGCTCATTACATGTATTTGATGAAAGGAGTATGGGACAAATCCATTCCCAAAGGCACGTACTAGCCAGTATTGTGAAATGGGAGCAGTGGCTGTGTAGCATAATGGTTAAGAGCATGGGACTTGGAATTAGGCCATCTGGCTTCAATTCCTGGCTGTACCATTTACTGCATGTGTGAATCTGAGCAAATTGCTTGATCATTGCAAGCATCAGTACCCTTATTTATCAGATAGCAGTGGTAATAGTCCCTCCCTCGTAGGGTTGTTGTGAAAATTAAAAGAAATGATCTATGTAAAGCATGTGGCACTTTGTCTGGCATACAACAAGTGCTAATATAAGTTAGTTACTATTACTTTGGAAGGTGCATGACTTAGAAAATATAAGTCAGGAGAACTGGGTTCAAACTCAACACTTTTTAAATATATAACCCTGAGTCAGACAAATAATCTTTTGGAGATGATTCAGATACAAAATGATGATAATAATAACATTTGTTCCACTTCAAAAATATAAATTTGTTATTGATATTGTTCCTTGGTGCAAAATACTGGAGTAAGTACAATTGTCAGAGAGTTTGCTTTTCTTAGTACCCTGCCCTCTATAAGCTGGGAACTTGACAGCTACACTCTGAGTTGTATGTGTGTCTATTCATAAGAAAGGCTGAGATTAGTATACTGGGTGACCTGGTTGTTTCTAAGCCTAACACATGAAAATTAGCAACATGGGTGCTGCTTTCTTGTTCTGAACCACCCATACTGGCTTCTCCATGATCTGGTAGAGGCTTGTCCCAGATGTCTTCCATTTGGAATTGCTGAAAGGACCATCTGAGCAACAAGCTTAGCTTCTTCTGGATGTTTTCTATGGTTCTGTCTACTTGCCAGCTTAATCTACTCCTGAGGAGCTGGACTTTGCAGCCCACCGCAGCACCTGTTGTGGCAGTCAGTGTATAAACAGGAATGCAGGTGTTCAAGACCTAAGAAACCCTGCTATGGCTAAAGGGAGATGCATCCATGAGGCCAGTATTTATTAAGTGCTTGCTTTGTGCAGGGTGTGCTAGAGATAGAATGAGGAAGTCTGTGAGGAAAGTCATTTACTTAATCTCTGACCTCTTGTGTTTTTCGTTTGTTTTAATGATGATGTGATGATGATAATGCTAACAGCTACCATGTATTAAATGCTATCGTATGCCAAGTATTGGGCTATGTGAGTTTTATGTACATTATTTCATTCCGTTCTCAGAAAATTCTTGTGAGGGAAGTAGAATTATCCCTGTCCACATGGAATGTAAAATTTGAATTTATAATCAGAAGGAAAAAATGTTACAAATGTAAAAACATAAGAAAATGTGAAGAAGAAAGAGTAAACATGTTGGTTTTCTCATTAATGCACATAGCAATGATGCTCTCCTCTCAGTATGAAGATGGGCTGCTGATTCATTGACTAGGAGTTAAAATTCATGATAATGGCATTGATCCATCCACACTTTTCACACACTTCATTTTGTGGGAAATGACACACATCTGTAAAATAATTTATTCTTACCATCATCATTATCGTTGTTAATAATAGTAGATCTCTAAATTAATATAGCCATTATAATTCACAAAGCATTTTCAAATAGGCGAGTTCATTTGACTGTCATAACATTCAGATTAAATAAATATTATTTAAAGAGCCCAAGTTGTGCAATGGTTAAAGGGTTAAAACATTTGGCTGCTAAGAGAAAATTTGGCAGTTCCAACCCTCCAGCGGCTCCATGGGAGAAAAGACCTGGTGATGTGTTCCCGTAAAGATTATAGCCTAGAAAACTCTATCAGGCAGTTCTACTCTGCCATACATATAGGGTCATTCTGAGCCGGAATCGACTTGATGACACACAACAACAAATATAATTTATATCTATTTTACCAATTATATCTATATTCAGCAATATATATTGAGCTCAGGAGCCCTGGTGGTACAGTGGTTAAGTGCTCAGCTGCTAACTGAAAAGTTGGTGGTTCGAACCCACCAGCCACTCTGTGGAAGAAAGATATGGCAGTCTGCTTCCATAAAGGTTTACATCCTCGGAAACACTATGGGGCAGTTCTACTCTGTCCTATAGGGTCGCTATGAGTTGGAATCAACTCAATGGCCATGAGCAGGTTTATATTGAGCTCCAGCTCAAGGAACATGCTGATCTAGGTGTTGGGGATACTCACCGTATTTACAGTCTAATGGAGAATTGGAAACCAGGAAATTAAGTAATTTCATATCAAGTCCACATAATGCAGTTAAGACCTGAGGCACAAGTCCAGGGCACATCCTGCCTCATCACTATTACCTCCCTGAGGCTATGAAACCAACAAAGCCAAGTGGCACATAATCCATGGCAATGACCTCACTCTCAGGATGCACTAATGAACTGAGCCAGTCATATGGCAAGAATGACTGGATTGACTGAAGACACTCAGTGGCTGAGGAGAATCTTGATCAGAGTGTTGAGGAATTCTTGTGACTCAACAGAGAGGAAGTAAAATGTGATGTGGAGGCAGGGACGCGTGAGTCCTGGAAGAATCCTTCGAGGGTTTGCTTCGCAAGAAAAGAGCACAGGAGGAGGAGATGATAGAGTGTCATCAGATGAGCTGGGCAGTAAGCAGCTTCCAAATCTACGCTCTTAATTGTTGTGGTTAGAGATTATTAGGGACCCATGTAGACATCTGTAAGGGAAATATGGCCAGCAATGAGATGATTATTTAAGGAACTGACCTCTGTAACTCTTGGGGAGGGGGTAGGATGAAAAGGAGATTGAAAATAAATGAATATTTGAAAATATTAGCTGACTTAAAAGAGTCTGATGGTGCTGGTGGGAGAAAGAAAGTGAAGTTAGGTGGTGACTCCATCGTTTTGAAGCTGGTTGTGTGAGATCATATGAAGATAGGAATCGGATATCTGTAGTCATTGCTCTCTTTTTTGGTCTCTTGTTCTGCTTATGGTCAGCTCCAAACATTAGTGTTCAACGTTTTGAGTGCTTTTTGAGAGAAGAGATGATATATTAGATTTCTTTTATGTTTCTTTACAGGTCTTAGCACAGGGCTAGGCATATAATGATTACTGTTAATAATTGCAACATGACATGGTGGAAGGTGCATGGGCTTTGGTGTCCAGTAAGTTAGGTTTAGGAGCCCTGGTGGTGTAATGGTTAAGCTAAGTACTCGGCTGCTAACTGAAAGATCACCAGTTTGAACCCACCAGCCGCTCATGGGAGAAAGACCTGGTGATCTGCTCTCATAAATATTACAGCCTAGGAAACCCTAGGGAGCAGTTCTACTCTGTCCTATAGAGTTGGCAGGAGTTGGAATCGACTTGATGGCACACAACAACAACAACAAATCTAGTTTGCACCCCCCCCAACTCTGTAACTTAACCAGAGGAAAGATTGAAGTTGTCAAGGATTTCATTTTACTTGGATCTACAATCAACAACCATGGAAGCAGCAGTCAGGAAATCAAAAGATGCATTCATTGCATTGGGCAAGTCTGCTGCAAAAGACCTCCTTAAAGTGTTGAAAAGCAAAGATGTCACCTTGAAGACTAAGGTGTGCCTGACCCAAGCCATGATATTTTCAATTGCATCATATGCATGCAAAAGCTGGACAATGAATAAGGAAGACCAAAGAAGAGTTGATGCCTTTGCATTGTGGTGTTGGCGAAGAATATTGAATATATCATGGACTTCCAAAAGAATGAACAAATCTGTCTTGGAAGAAGTACAGCCAGAATGCTCCTTAGAAGCAAGGATGGCGAGACTACGTCTTACATACATTGGACATGTTGTCAGGAGGGATCAGCCCCTGGAGAAGGACACCATGCTTGGTAAAGTACAGGGTCAGCAAAAAAGAGGAGGACCCTCAATGAGATGGATTGACACAGTGGCTGCAACAAGGGGCTCAAGCATAACAACGATTGTGAGCATGGTGCAGGACCGGGCAGTGTTCCATTCTGTGGTGCACAGGGTCGCTATGAGTCGGAACCAACGTGATGGCACCTAACAACAACAACCCTGTAACTTATTCGCAGCGAGGCCTGGGGCAACTCAATTTCTCTGAGCCTCTTTTCTCATCTGTAAAATGGGAATGAGAGTAATAACAGTTGTATAAAATACTTTTTTGAGGATTATCACAATTAATATTCTCAATGACGTTATGGGGTAGGCATGTTCATTCTCCCAGTTTTACAGATGAGTAAACGAAGAGACAGAGGACTTAACTGACTTGCCCCAAATTACATACCTAGTAGTTGGGAGGTGGATTCACACCCAAGTAAATCTATCCCATTACACTTTATAGCAGACTTTCCAGGTCTGTGGTTTGAAAAATAATGTTGTAGAACACTTAGCTGAGTGCCAGAAACATAGGAGTTCCCCTCTGCTGTTGTTTACTTCACTGGTGGTACAGGTTCAAATACAGACTTGAAAGCTATAGACAGAACAAAGACACAATGTCTAGATCATGTTTTTCTTACTCTTCCTTCCCTAGCCTTCTCCCATCTGTCCCTCTGTTCAGAAGAAATGGCCATCACAGGGTAAACACTTCAAGAGCCTCAGTGTTTAGGGGGTAAGAACTAACAGGAAACAGGCATGTTTGCTCCTTGAAGCCCGACTTCTATCTATTCTAGAAATAGAGGACTGCCTGATTCCTTCCCCTCATTTCCAATCACACCTCAATCTACCACTTTTTGGAGCTAGATGAAGCACCCTTTCTATGGAGCAGGATCAATTTAGCTGATTTGTTTGATTTAGATGCTGCTGAGATCAGTTCCTTAAAGCCCAGGATTGGCAAAGGGCAAATTTCTTTATGTGAATCTGTATGTAATTAAACTGCTTCATGTTCGATGAGTAAAATTCTTCCCCTAGTTGCCAGACACTGATGTGAGCAAAAAGCTACCTCTGAAGTTAGACATGGATGTTAAAATGGTGCTACCAGACAAAAAGCATGGCTCTCGGGGAAGAGAGGGATATCTTTTTCCCTTCGAGAGAAACAGATTTCAAATATAATTTACTGTTTCTACCTGGTGAAAGGGCATCTCTCCCCATGAATCCACAGGATGCTGAGATAAGTGCCACTTCTTTCGAGAAAGCCGTGTTTCCAAATTAACTTGTGCAGATGCTAAGCAGAGAAGCAGCCGTGCTGCTAAGAAGAACAATTACTTTCCCTGGATTGCCTACATGCTGGTTAGTTCAGCTCACTTCATGCTCCAAACCTTGGCTGGGGCTGGAACGATGGTTCAAAACTGTAGGGGCTCTGAGTTTATATTTCAGCCAAACGGGTGACATGAAATATGAGAGCTTGGTGAGCATCTTGCAACATGCCACGTTTGTGCAGCCTGGCTTCAGAGTTACTCAGGCGATCACCTAAGAGGAAAACTGAGAAACATGGACAGTTTTTGATTGGCCTTCCTCTCTGTAAGGTCACACTTGGCTCTGCATCCGTGCAGCCTCAGAGTTGTAACTGAAGTTGCCTCTGATTGAAAGGCCATTTCAGCTGTGGTTATAGCCTCCCCCTGACTAGCCTTGCAAAGCAGAGCCAGCAGGAGGTTTGGATCTGGATACTCTTTCCCTGGCATTGTGTGGTGAGGCAGCAGCCACCCTGGTGGGTATTTGAGCTCAAGGTAGAGGCCAAGAGGGACTGTGGGTGGTGGCGTGGTCCCCACATCCCTGCTCCATACTGTTGCTGTCATTTCTGAGGGCCCAAAAGGTGCCACCTCTGTACCAAGTGCTTTCGATGCCAATTCACTCTCGGGGGACACAGGACAAAGACATACGCTGGATCTTCACGTTTTAGAATGAGGATAATCAATCTTACTCCATGTATAGAACAGAGCTAATGTCGGGGAAGAGCAATAAACCCTACCAGCTGCTCTGGGGCATTGGAAAGGAAAGGGAAGGGGGGCTGGGGGACTGGAGGCTTTTTTTCATCCCCAAACCTGTGGGAACAGATTCTATAGTAGACTGGTACACAAAGAGAGAGTGAGAGGCAAAACATATTGGTGAGGAATGGAGTTAAACGATCAATTTTCTAAGTCAGATAACTTCCTTCTGAGAAAATCAAACTCTAACTAAAGCTTTTTGTGCTTAATGAGTACACAAAGTTTTTGACAAACAAACAGATCATCCTTGTGGACATGACCCTGGTAACCATGCCAGAGTTAGCAAGACCTCAGTTATTTGGCCAAATAAGATCATTTTGTAAAAGCAGAACTTAAGTGTGGCCAATAGTAAGTTGTTGTTGTTAGGTGCCGTTGAGTAAATTCTGACTCATAGTGATCCCATGGGATAGAATACAACTGCTCCATAGGATTTTCTAGGCTGTAATTTTTATGGGAGCAGATCCCCAGGTGTTTCTTCCTCAGAGCCACGAAAGAGTCTGTGGTAAAATAGCTGGCAGAAGTACTATGTGAGATGAGGTCAAACAGATTTATTGACTGCATGATCCATTCAGAGCCTTTAATGTGTTAATGGGAATCCCTGGGTGGTACAAATGGTTAATGCTCAGCTGCTAACGGAAAGGTTGGTGGTTCAAGTCCACCCAGAGGCACCTCAGAAGAAAGTCCTGGCAATCCACTTCTGAAAAATCAGCCATTGAAAACCCAGCGGAGCACAGTTCTACTCTCACACACATGAGGTCACCATGAGCCAGAATTGACTCTAGGAGCAACTGGTTGGTTGACCATATGTTGATGCATATGAGAATATACAAGAGAGGGAGATGGTAGGCAGACCACAGGAGCCCTTTCTTGATGAGCACCTCACAGAACCAGTGTTGTGCAGAACACACTTTGGGATATACTAGTCTGAAGGCTATTCCCCGGGAATTACTTTAAAAGGACCCATATCCCAAGCCAGCCATTATAATGCTTCAATATTTGGGGGGTCATAAGAAAACTTCTGAGGACACCTAAGAGTTAAGTTCAGCGCAATGAAGAGTGAGAAGCTTGTCGCACCTCAGGAGGTGGTGGTAACCATTACGCGTTTTGAGTCTGAGATGCAGTGGAATGGGACAAATAATAATACACTGAGTGCTCAGGTTTGCCAGATGCTATGGGAAGCATTTCACACAGGTTATCTAATTTAGTCTTCAAAATAGCTCAGTGAGGATTGTTACCATTTTACAGCTGAGGAAACTGAAGTGCAGAGGTTAAGCCAATTACCCCACGGTGTAATTGTGTAGTGAGTGGTAGAGCCAGGATTCACATCCAGAGAGTGTGGCTAGAACGAAATGAGGCAATCTGACTTTTAGCCACTAGCCTATGTTGACATATCTGGATTTCTTGCCTCTTCCAGAGTCATAGTTTAGTTTTGTTACAGAATTTTATTTTCCTACAGGGTTGAAAATCCTCTGGGATATTAAGAATAGCTTGGGAGGAGTTTAACTGCCTTGCAAGAACATGGGCTGGGATTCCGTAAGGATTTGGGAAGCTCAACTATCTGGTGGCTACTCAGTAAGGGATCTTATGACCAAATGGAGAGTTTGTATTTGCAGTTGCCTTTGACCACTACAGGGATCCATTTCTGCGTGGCAAATGGTGACCTCAAATCTCACTACTGCTTTTTCTTTGCTTTGCTTGGAGAAAATTGTCTTTGAGAACAATGAGAGATTAACCCCTGGTGGCACAGTGCTTCAGAGCTCAGCGGCTAACTGAAAGGTCAACAGTTCAAATCCACCAGCCGCTCCTTGGAAACCCTATTGGGGCAGTTCTACCCTGTCCTGTAGGGTCACTATGAGTTGGAATCGACTCGATGGCAATATTTTTTTTTTTTTTTTTTGGTTATAGGGTAATCCCTTATAAGCCTTTCCCACTAACCTCTAGATAACTGGACACCTTTGTAGGAAAGGAGGGGTGGGAATAGAGTAGCATGGGACAGTTTTCGTTAGCAGCCAAACTGTTAATCACTATGCCACCAGGGTTTCCATTTCTGTATTAGCTAATCCCATAACAGCTGATATAGAATTGGTGGTCCCAGAGTCACTGAGCCAATTAGTTAGTTGACCAACAACACTTCTTAAGCTAAATTGATTGTGCAGACTAACTCTGGACAAAGAGTCCCAAGAATGCACAAACTAAAAGATAGGGTCTGTGGTCTCAAAGGGGGGTGATCTAGTTGGGAAGATGACACCCACACAACTAAAAGTCATATTGAGTGTAGCACATGGATAAATAAAACCAAAGCAAACCCATTACCTTCGAGTTGATTACAACTCATAGCGACCTTCTAGGACCGTGAAAAAGAAAGCATGAATACAAGTGTGCAGGAGGGCTTAAATGGAGAAGGGAACAGTGTTACGTTGCAGAAAGCAGATGACTTGATAAGGAGGCAGAGGGTAGGGGTTGAGGCAGGCTTACCCTCAGCTGGCTTGATCAAGTAAAACCAGTGGATCTAGGAGTGATCTATCGATTCTGGCCAGCTCTGGAGTGGTTGGAGGGTACTGGACCCCACATCTATTAGAGACAAGATTGGGAGCTTCTTGAGAGCAGGAAAAATATCTGACTCATCATGCATCCTCAGTATCCAATACACAGCTCATCTGATATGTGGCAGGCATTCAGCGAGTTTATGACCAAGGACTAAGTTAATCCTGGTGTCATCCCTACCATTAGCCCAGGCACTCCTTCTGTAGAACAGGCGAGACTTTACTGGGGAAGAGTTAAGGGGGGAAGAAGAGGTGAGGGGAGAGAGGTTTGTCCATAAAGCAATCATATCAACCCAATTTGAGTCTTTATGTATGCTTTTTCTTGAAAGCTCAATATAAGGGAAAAAAATGTGGAACAAACCTTAAATTCCTAAAAAGGGCCAGACTTACTGGACAGGTACGGACTAGAGGATCCCTCGAGACTATTGCCCTGATGCCCTTTAAACTTGGAACTGAACCCACTCCCAGAAGAGGTCACTTGCCAGCCAAATTATAGATTAGCTGATAAAATAAAGAATACCACCCAAGAGTATCGTGCTTCTTTAAATAATCATCTATATGAGACCAAATGGTCAATATTTACCATAAATAAAAGATGAGAAGGTGGGGAGGGGGGTAGGAGAGGCAGAGAAGCAAGATTAATGGGAACAGAATAACCAGAATAGAAGTGAGAATGCTGACACATTGTGAAAAATGTAACCAAAGTCACCGAACAATATGTATAGAAATTGTTAAATGGGAACTTAATTTGTTGTGTCAACTTTTACCAAAAATACAATTTAAAAACACCCAAAAATACCCAATTTGAGGAGCTTCACTTTCTTTTCTTGTAAGGAGTGAGATAAAACATCTCTTTTCTCCTCCAACCGGTTGCTGTCGAGCTGATTCCTACTCTTGGCAACCCCATGGGTGTCAGAGTAGAATTGAGATCCACAGGGTTTTCAATGACTGATTTTTCAGAAGTAGATCACCAGTTCTTTCCTCCAAGGTATCCCTGGATGGACTCAGACCTCCAACGTTTTGATTAGCAGCAACCATGTTCACTGTCCCCACCACCCAGGGGCTCCCTTTTCTTTTCCAGGAAGGTTTAAAAGTCTTGCAGGGGTTCCACATAGTGGTCAAAATGGGATCCATACCTTCTGTTGTGTGCCTTGCCTCAAGACAATTTTTTCTCATAATTTAGTAGATAAACTATAATTTAGCAGATAAGGCAAGAAAACCTTATGGAGCAGTTCTACTCTGTAACACATGAGATTGCCATGAACTGGGGGTCGGCTCGCTGGCAGGTAATAACAACAGTATAGAAAAGTGCATTTATCGTAAGCCATAGCTTGATGACTTTTCACAAACTAAACCCAGCTGAATAACCAGCATCCAGATTAAGAAACAGGGCATTACTGGCACCCCCGAAAACCTCTACTCCAATTTCACACCTCATTCTAGTGACAAGGACAGTCACTATTTGACGTCTGTCAGCAGTGATTACTTTTGCCTGTTTTGTACTTTTTACGTAAACGGAATCATTTAGCACGAGTGCCTGTGTTTTTTTTGTTATTAACATTGTTTTCCTGAGATTCATCCACACTTTTACATGTAATTATAGATTGTTCATTCTCACTGCTGCACAGTAATCCACCGTCTGAATATTAAAAAAAGAAAAACAAACAAACAAACCCATTGCCATGGAGTCCATTCTGACTCATAGCAACCCTATAGGACAGGGTTGAACTGTACACTTCCTCCTAACACTTCAGCTGCACATCATTAACTCATAGTAACCCTATAGGACAGAGTAGAACTGCCCCATAGGGTTCCCAAGGAGCAGCTGGTGGATTTGAACTGTCGATCTTTCGATTTGCAGTCCAGCTCTTAACCACAGCACCACCAGGGCTCCAGCATAAAAATACCAAGATTTAATTATCCATTCTATTTCTGAGAAAGAGTTTGGCAACTTCTAGCTTTTGAGTGCTGCAAAAGGCCTCTTTAAAGCGTTAAAAAGCAAAGATGTCACCTTGAGGACTAAGGCGCGGCCAACCCAAGTGTTTTCAGTTGCCTCATACGCATGTGAAAGCTGGGCAGTGAATAAGGAAGACCGAAGAAGAATTGACGCCTTTGAATTATGGTGTTGGCGAAGAATATTGAGTATACCAGCGACTGCCAGAAGAATGAACAAATCTGTCTTGGAAGAAGTATAGCCAGAATGCTCCTTGGAAGCGAGGATGGTGAGACTTCCTCTCACTTTGGAAATGTTATCAGGAGGGACCAGCCCCTGGTGAAGGACATCATGGCTGGTAAAGTAGAGGGTCAGCAGAAAAGGAGAAGACCCTCAACGAGATGGATTGACACGATGGCTGCAACAATGGGCTGAAGCATAACAATTGTGAGGATGGCACAGGACCGGGCGGTGTTTCGTTCTGTTGCACATAGGGTCGCTATGAGTTGGAACGGACTCGAGGGCACCTAACAAGTAACACAACATTGGGCTGTCTTTGTCTTATTGAATGTAGGTGTTCTTTATATACTATATTTAGAGTTTGAGGCCTTTATTCAACATATAAACTGCAAATATCCTCTTCCACTCTAGTTGCCTTTTAACTCTCTTGTTTGACTTTTATGCATAATATATAGGAGTAAGCAGATTTTTCCTTAGTGATATCCAGTTGACATAGCACCATTTGTTGAAAAGACCATTCTCTCTCTATCTAGCCAAAGTGCCACAGTCACCTCATCTTGACTCCTCTTGGACTTTTGCATCTTACATATGAACAACTTGTTAATTTTGATCCCCTCTCCCCCCAAAAAAACCTGCTGAATTTTCACGGAGATTGCATTAGGTACCTAGATTAATTTGTGGGGACTTGACATTTTTATAAATTGAGTCCTGAACATGGTATATCCATCCCTTTATGTGAGCCTCTTTCAATTTCTCTCAATAATATTTTGTAGACTTTAGTATAAACGTCTTACACACTTTTGCGTAATATTTCTCCTTAGGTGCTTGATTTTTTGATGCTATTGTAAATGACACATTTAAAATCTAATTTTCCACTTTTCGTGGCTTTCTTGTAACAAAATGCAATTACAGTATAGGAATATAATTATTATTGAATATTGACCCCATATTCAGTAATCTTGCTATATTCATTTGTCAATTTTTAAAGTTGATCTGTAATTCTTTAGGATTTTACAGGCATATAATCATGTCATTTGTGAATAATGACACTTTTCTTCCTTCTTTTTCAATCCTTATGTCTTTTATTTCTTTTTCTTGTTGTCTTGCATTGAGTAAGACTGCTAGTATGATATTGAATAGAAATGGTGAAAGTAGGCATTCCTAATCTCAGGGCAAAGTCTTCAAAATTTTCTATTGAGTATGATATTTGCTATATTTTTAAAATATGTTTTTGTGTTAATTTTCTACTGCTGCATAACAAATTACCACAAATTTAACAACTTAAAATAGCACTACTTAATTTTCTCACTTTTGTAGGTCAGAAGTCTGGAAACGGCTCAATTGGTTTCTCTGCTCAGGGCCTCCTGAGGCTGAAATCAAGATGTTGACTGGGGCAGGGGCCTTAGCTGGAGCTCTGAGTCCTCCTCCAATCTCATTTCAGGTTGTTGGCAAAAGTCATTTCCTTGTGGTTGTAGGATTGAGGTTCCAGGTTTCCTTCTGGCTGTCCGCTGGGTGTTTCCCTTAGCTCCATGTGGCCCCCTCTATCTTTAGAGCCAGCAATGAGGAATTTCCTTCACACTGAATCTCTCTGACTTTAGAGAGGGGTCATCCCTTCTAAAGGTTCACCTGATTAAGTCAGGCCCACCTGATAATCTGCATTTTGATTAACTTAAAATCAACTAATTAGTAACTTGGTCATGAGAATGATATCCCGTTATATTTATAGGCTCTTCCCACACTCAAGGAAAAGGGATTGTATGAGGCATGCACATACTTGGGTAGGAGTCTTAGGGGTCATCTTAGAATTCTGCATACCACAATCTTCATTGTCAATTAATAAACCTATTCCTAGTTTGCTAAGAGTTGTCATGAATGAGTGTTGAATCCTTTTCTTTTTTAGTTGTATTTTAGATGGTTTAATTTCTCATTAAACAATTAATACATATATTGTTTTGTGACATTGGTGGCCAATCCCATGACATGTCAACACTCTCCCCTTCTCGACCTGGGGTTCCCCATTACCAACTTTCGTGTCCCTTCCTGCCTTCTAGTCCTTGCCCCTGAGCTGGTGTGCCCATTTAATCTTGTTTTGTTTTATGGTCCTGTCTAATCTTTGGTTGAAGGGCGAACCTCAGAAGTGACTTCAGTACTGAGTTAAAACGGTGTCCGGGGGCCATAGTCTCAGGGTTTCTCCAGTCTCTGTCAGACCAGTAAGTCTGGTCTCTTTTTGTGAGTTAGAATTTTGTTCTACATTTTTCTCCAGTTCTGTTCGGGACCCTCTATTGTGATCCCTGTCAGAGCAGTTGGTGGTGGTAGCCAGGAACCATCTAGCTGTGGTAGACTCAGTCTGGTGCAGGCTGTGGTAGTTGTGGTCCATTAGTCCTTTGGAATAACCTTACCCTTGTGTCTTTGGTTTTCTTCTTTCCCCCTTGCTCCAGATGGGGTAAGATCAATGGAGTATCTTAGAAGGCCACTCACAACCTTTTAAGACCCCAAACGCTACTAACCAAAGTAGAATGTAGAACATTTTCTTTATAAACTATGTTATGCCAGTTAAGCTAGATGCTCTCCGAGCCCATGGTCCCCGGAGTCCTCAGTCCAGTAATTTGGTCCCTCAGGGAGTTTGGATGTGTCTATGAAGCTTCCATGACCTTACCTTGGACAAGTTGTGCTGGCCTTCCCAATATTGTGTACTGTCTTACCTTTCACCAAATTTACTGCTTATCTATTGTCTGTTTAGTGTTTATCCCTCCTCACCCCTCCCTTCCCTCATAACCATCAAAGATTGTTTCTTTCTGCGTGTAAACCTTTTCATGTGTTTTAATAATAATGGTCTCATACAGTATTTGTCCTTTTGTGATTGACTTATTTATTTTTTTAAAATATTTTATTGTACTTCAGGTGAAGGCTTACAGAACAAATAGTTTCTCATGAAACAGTAGTACACATGTTGTTTTATGACATTGGTTAACAACCCCACAACATATTAACCCTCTAACTTCTCAACCTTTTTTTTTTGGTGAAAATACACATAGCCAAAGATATACCGTTTCAAAAATTTCTACATACACAGTTCAGTGACACTGACTACGCTCTTCCAATTGTGCCATTATTCTCGCTTAAGATGAAGGCTTACAGAACAAAACAGTTCCTCATTTAACAGTTACTACAAATGTTGCCCTATGACAATGGTTAACAATCTCACAACACATCAACAATATCCTTACTCAACCTTGGGTTCCCTAACACCAGCTTACTTGTCCCCTTCTGCCTTCTGGCCCTTGTCACTGGACTCCTGTACCTCGTTAGTCTCATTTGGTTTTACGGGGCTGTCCACTCCCAGGCTGAAAAGTGAACCTTGGAGGTAACCTCACCACTGAGTTAAAAGGGTGTCTGGGGGCCATACTCTTCAGGTTTCTCCAGTCTCCTTTAGGCCAGTAAATCTGGTCTTTTTTTTGTGAGTTAGAATTATGCTCTACATCCTTCTCCAGCTCTGTCCAGAACCCTCTGTTGTGATCCTGGTCAGAGCAGTCAGTGGTGGTAGCCGGGCACCATCTAGCTGTACTGGACTCAGTCTGGTGGAGGCCTTGGTAGCTGTGGGCAATTAGTCCTTTGGACTAATCTTTTCCTTGTATCCTGTTCTCTTCATTCTCCCTTGCTCCCGAAGGGATGAGACCAGTGGAGTATCTTAGATGGCTGCTCACAGGCTTTTAAGACCCCAGACACTACTCACCAAGGTAGAATGTAGAGCATTGTCTTTATAAGCTGTGTCATGCCAATTGAACTAGATGTTCCCCGAGACCATGGTCCCCAGAGCCCTCCGCCCAGCAATTCAGTCCCTCAGGGAGTTAGGATGTGTCTATGGGGCTTCCATGACCTTTCCTTGTATAAGTTGTGCTAGTTTCTCCTGTATTGTGTACTCCCTTCACCCAAAATACCACTTATCTATTGCCTATTTAGTATTTCCCCCCACCCCTCCCATCCCTGGTAACCAACAAAGATTGTTACATTTTGTGTGTGAACTTTTTCATGGGATTTTACAATAGAGGTCTCATACCATATTTGTCCTTTTGTGATTGACTTATTTCAGTCAGCATAATGTCCTCCAGATTCATCCATGTTATGAGATATTTCACAGATCTGTCATTGTTCTTTATTGTTGGGTAGTATTACATTGTGTGTATGTACCATAGTTTGTTTACCCATTCATCTGTTGATGGGCACTCAGGTTGTTTCCATCTTTTTCTTATTGTGTGAGTGCTGAATCTTGTCAAATGCTTTTTCAACATCTACCAAGGTGACTGCGTATATATATATATATATATATATATATATATATATATATATACTGTGTGTGTGAATGTGTTGATTAATTTATTTCAAACCCCAGTTGGTCACAAAGCTATTCTTTTTAGAGATAGCTGAGTCCAGTTTGCTAGTATTTGGCTGAACCATATGAAATTACTGATATTTGACCATATTTAACTTACAAATGGCAATTAATATGGTTCAACCTAGTATTTTTTATAATTTTATATCTATGTTTATGAGAGAGATTGATCTGTAATCTTTTTTCTTTTTAGGCTGTTCTTGTCCAGTTTTAGAACCAAAGTTATTCTAGTCTGATAAACTGTTAAGAAGTATTGTGTCTTTTACTGTTCTCTGGAGGAGTTTGTTGTACAGGATTGGTTTTATATTTTTATTACATGTACAAATGAATTCCCTGGTGAGACCATCTGGGCATCAGCCATTTTAATCAAGTTGAAACATATTCTCCCTTCAGATGTCCTCACTGATGCTGAGGAAATCTATACAGGTTAAGGTTTCTGGGCTGTACTCTATGATGATTTTCTTGAGAAATGTCGTGATGATGAAAAAAAGGGGAGGGTGTTCAGTTCAGTAGAGAGAAGTTCAGTATGCCTGGTATTGCTGCAATAATATTATGACTGTTCCAGTATTTTTACGTTAGAAATAGGTGTTCTGCTGTTGATAACCCTTCAGGAAATTTACTCTGAAAAAACAAAAGCTATGGGCCACTTTGACTCAATCCTATATCCTGGTTGATTTGATATGTAGCAGGTAGAATTGGGTCATCTTTCAGTAGATGTGTGTTCTTGGGCAAGTAATTTAGCCTCGAGTTCCTCATTTTCCTCACTTGCAGATAGAAAATAATAACCTTATCTATATCATAGAATAATGAAGATTCATTTAGATTACGGATTAACCTAAATTAGTACAGTAGCTAGCCCATATTAAGCACTCAGTTAACTTGGGAGTCCCTGGGTGATGCAAAGGGTTAATGCACTTGGCTTCTAACCAAAATGTTGGAGGTTAGAAACCACCAAGAGGTGCCTCAGAAGAAAGACCTGATGATCTGCTTCCAAAAAATCAGCCACTGAAAACCCTATGGAGCACAGTTCTACTCTAACACACATGGGGTCACCATAAATCGGAATCAACTCAACAGAATCTGATATGGGTATGGGTATGGTAAAGTTAACTTTAAAAATGCTTTATCTAGTTGCTTTGTTTTAGAAGCATCTTGATTTTCCAAAATATGTATTCTTAGCAGTAGTAACAAATTTGCTAGTGATATTTCAGAGGTTTCAAAGCAACTGTGACACATTCTTGCATTTAACCATATCTGCTTCCTCCTATATGACTGTAAGATTCTTGAAGGACAAGACATTATCTTATCCATATTTATATCCCATATTTATGCTCAATAATCCTTACTAAATGATAAAGTGAAGAAAATAAGTGAAGTTTATTTCCCGAAGTATTAGCAATAGCTACTCATTAAA
Organism: Trichechus manatus latirostris; assembly: GCF_000243295.1. Taxonomy (NCBI): domain Eukaryota; kingdom Metazoa; phylum Chordata; class Mammalia; order Sirenia; family Trichechidae; genus Trichechus; species Trichechus manatus. The sequence continues at coordinate 4,190,660 of NW_004443963.1, read as the reverse complement.
TTATATCATTAACTTAAATACCAGGAATACATATAGTTCTGAAAACTTTGGTTTAACAATTCATCCTTCAAGATTTACGCACATAAATTTAGTAGATTTTGGTTAAATTAAAATGTTTAATATAGGTGCAAAGATTAGCCATTTTATAAGGAAAGATAGTTTACAAAAGTAGTGAGCTAATTACAAAAGTAGTGAGCAATATTTTTAAATATATCTATGAGAGAAGAAAAACACATATCCAGATTTATTAATGTCAGCCATAAAAAAAAAATGCTTTTTCACTAAGGGAACTTAGGTCACACAGAATAAGTAAAAAATTAAATCTTTGCTTCTAGAGTGGTTCTTGGACATTTTTTAGAAGGCAGAACACGGGACATACTTATATTTTTTATACTAAAAAATTATTCATTGATCGTGTGAAATTCAAACTTCAGTCTGGGTATCTTGCATTTTTATCTGCTGAATTTGGCAACCCTAGATATATGATTTTTAATGTCAGAACTTCAAGCCAACCTGTGTTCTGTGGGTGCACAGTTTATGAATCACTATCCTTTTGGTCTCAAATTCAGAATGAAAATTTCAGTTGTGCTACCCATAGAAAACTAATTCTAACCAAGGATGCAATTTTAAGCCCTATCTTTTAAAATTATGTTGCTACAGCCGGACCCCAAAACTGACAAGTAGTTAGGTATTCGGGCTCCCTACTACCAAGGACCTGCTGCAAAAGAAACTTGCCTTCCAGGATAAATGAGAATTCGGTATGACGCCTTAACTATTCCCAGTGCACAGCTTTGGAGGCATAATATAAATTTGTATGAGGAAATACTTTGATATACAAATTCCTTTTTGAATGATAATGAACCTGGAGAGCAATAATTCTCTGGGTGCACAGAGATCATGAGCAGCTTGTTCTGGAGTTTCCCCAGTCCTGAGTTTAAACGGGTACAAGCTAGCGTACGATTTTTTTATAACACTTAACTGATCTGTGTTTAGTTTTCCCCATGGAAAGTGAAACTATTATCTATTCCCACATACATTACAGAGACAATAGAAAAAAATAATCAGATAATATGAAACTAATGCCAGTTTCTTACTTGCTTATTCCAAGATCCATTGTTTTAATAAAATGAGCACTATTATTTATATTTGCTAACAAATTACAGTAGCTAGAATGAGCCTTGCTTAGCATCTGCCCAGTCCCTGGTTCCAGAAACAATGTATAAGGTTAAAGGAAGAAACTGAAAAAAATCTTCATGATGTAAATCTAACCATCAAAAGAGAAGGTACTGTCTTTATTCACACTCTTCAGAAGTGCTCTAATATTGCAAAGAAGGATGGTTAAGTTAGAAGCAATTTGGGGAACAAAAAGCACTGAATGATAAATAAAGTGGGGTTTGCAGAGAATTTCCAACTAGGTCTTCTTGTTATTATAGCACAGGCCAAACAGGACCGCAACAAATCACAGCTATAAACTAGGCCTTTTAAAACAGCAAAGGATTAGAACTATAGGAGTGGATTGGGCTACAGCAAAACAAACTTTGGTCTGTTACTGGTAACACTGAAGTCGAGAGCTTAGGTCTTCATACAGGCATATGATGATAAGTACAGTGACAATCTTTATTAATGGGCAAGGTTCTTTAACTGTAAGAACTGAAAATAATTGGACTTCTAGCCAACCCACACGTAAACCTGACCATTCCCCTGGCATACCACAGTGAGGACCCAATTCTACAGACCCACGTTGTTTGTTTTTGTTGAATAAACTCATTTTTTCCATCTGTCTGTGTTATCATCAACCAGATAAAGATGATTCTACCAGCCATGCTTGTTCCTTTTTAATTGACTCGTCCTTTTTTTTATATGACTAATAAAAAAAAAAAAGGATGGGGGGAGGATGCTACTAACATTTATTTCTTCCTTTGTTCCCATGAGCTTTGTCCTGGTGGTTTCTACTTTTTGAAAAGTTAAACCAAAGGTTGGGCTGGCTATTTTGGCTGCTGGTCCATGCAGCTTGGGTAAACAGACTTTCCCTGCAGTCCCTTTCCCCATTTTGCTGGGCATTTTGTTCTCTCTTGTAACGGCTGAACAAGGTTTTTCAAAGCCAAGATAGAAAGGGGGCCAGGGACCTAAACAAGATGACATGTACTGTACCAACACTCCAAGTGAACACCAGCCTCACACAATGGCGGCTTTAGGGAGCACACTTGGTGCGGTAGTTACTGTTGTATAATGCAGAAAAGGGAGGGAACTGGCGGCGAAGTCCAGTGGGTCGCATTCAATACCGAGACACAAAGACAACTAGCAGTGAAAAAGGAGAAAGAGCAGGAGAGAAAGTTTCATTAGCAAGAACCAAAAAAAAAAAAAAAAAGACCTCTGCTTTGCCTCTGGGTCATAGCCATGGATTCCTATACAGAAATGGTTCATTCATTACAAAGACCCAAACTTTAATTTGACATAATGCGAGTTCTTCATTTCACAAAGTGTCTTTCATCATATTGACCTGAAGGTTCTTGTTAAGCATCTGAATTAGAAAATAATTATTTAAAAAAATGAAAGCTAGAAGCTGCATTTTGAAGGGGAAAAAGAGTAAGCCAAATTGTTTTCCTCCTTTGAGACTTAATTTTGACCACAGCACAGGGAAACACATTCGTGCTTGCTTTTCTGCATCCTGTATGCATTCCCTTGTTCACAGAAACCACTATAAAAGCGTAATTGAAATAAAAAGTATACAAAATTCATCCTGAGTTGCCCTAGATGAGCGCATCTTTTGCATCATTAGGAGACATCCGAAGTATGCTCCACTAGCCAATCTTGGGCTTCTAGAAATAAGAGCCTGGACCATTTTGCTCTCCACTTTATCAACTGATGTCACATCTGGGTTGAGACTGAGTGGAGACACTTGCTGACATTTAGGCTAAAAAGTTCTGGGTTTTTTGTTTGTTTGGCAAAATGCAGGATTTGCTTTTTAATCTCCTACCTATGGCCCGAGGAAGCTGAGCTTCTTTTACTACCCCACGGTTAATGTAATAGTGTATGCAAACCATAATTAGTACATACTTTTTGGAAAAATGTTTTTGCCTCATGATGTGAACAAAGACATAAAGAAGAACCTTCTTCTCTGTCTCGTGAGCGTAGAAAGACGTTTTCAACTTGTACAAAGAGATGTGTTTTCCTTAAAAAGCACAGTTTATACCCAGCACGTTTTCTGAAATAGCATCTATATAATTGTTCCTGCCTCTGCATGCTCAATTATGTTAGAGTCTATTTTCTTTAGAGTTCCTGGTTGGCACAAATGGTTAATGAGCTCAGCTGCTAAGCGAAAGGCTCAGGTTTGACTAAACTCAGAGGCACCTCAAAAGAAAGTCCTGGCAATCTACATCTGAAATATCAGTCACTGTAAAATCTAGGGACAACAGTTCTACTTTTGCACACATGGGATTGCCATGAGTCAGAAAGAACTGGCTGGCAACTGGTGCTGGTAATATTTTCTTTATATAAAAGAACTTATAGATAACTTTTATTATGTTTTAATTACATAATATTTTATATAACAATTATATAATACATAAAGACAAAAAATTAAATGGAAAATACAAAGAAAAACATGAAGATTACCCATAATCCTAACACTTAAGTTTACTGTTATTAGCATTTGGTGTATAACATTCCAGAGTTTTTTCTCTCAATATACATTTGTTTATATTAATCCATACTAAATATATTTGAATTTGTTAAATCCAAAGATCACTATACTTCACATACTGATTTGTAATCTTTTTTTTTTATCATGAATATCCTTAAATGTAAACAAACCCAATTTTATAACATCTTGTAATGATTGCAAAGTATTTCATTATACGGTTATACCGTGGTTTCACCACTTGCCTGTCAGTTTGCATGCATGGCTTGCATGTTACTATGATGCTGGAAGCTATGCCACAGGTATTTCAAATACCAGCAGGGTCACCCATGGTGGACAGGTTTCAGCCAAGCCTTCAAACTAAGACAAACTAGGGAGAAGGACCTGATGATCTACTTCTGAAAAGAATTAGCCAGTGAAAACCTTGTGGATAGCAGCAGAACATTGTCTGATACAGTGCTGAAAGATGAACCCCTCAGGTTGGAAGGCATCAAAATAAAACTGGGGGAAGAACTGCCTCCTCAAAGTAGAGTTGACTTTAATGATATGGATGGAGTAAAGCTTTCTGGACTTCCATTTGCTGATGTGGCACACTCAAAATGAGAAGAAACAGCTGCAAACATCTAGTAATCAGAACACGGAATGTATAAAGTATGAATCAGGGAAAACTGGAAGTTGTCAGAAATGAAATGGAACACTTGAAGATCAATATCCTAGGAATTAGTGAGCTGAAATGGGCCAGCATTGACCATTTTGAATAAGACGGTCAGATGGTCTTCTATGACGGGAATGGCAAATTGAAGAGGAATGGCATTGCATTCATTGTCAAAAGAATATATCAAGATCTATCCTGAAGTACAATGCTGTCAGTGATAGGATAATATCCGCATGCCTACCAGGAAGACAAGTTAATACGACGACTATTATTCAAATTTACGCATTAACCATTAATGCCAAAGATGAAGAAATTGAAGATTTTAACAACTTACACAGTCTGAAATTGATCAAAGATGCAATCAAGATGCATTGATAATTACTGGTGATTGGAATGTGAAAGTTGGAAACAAAGAAGAAGGATCAGTAGTTGGAAAATATGGCCTTGGTAATAGAAACAATAAGGGAGATTATATGACAGAATTTTCCAAGACCAACAACTTATTTGTGGGAAGCACCTTTTTTCAACAAAATGAGTAATGACTACACACGTGGACCTCACCGGATGGGATATGCAAGAATCAAAGTAATAGTGTATGCAAACCATAAATTGACTACATCTGTGGAAAGACAAGATGGAGAAGCTCAATATCATCGTTCAGAAAAAGGTCAGGGGCCAACTGCAGAACAGACCATCAATTGCTCCTAGGCAAGTTCAAGTTGAAGCTGAAGAAAATGAAAACAAATCCATGAGAGCCAAAGTATGACCTTGAATATATCCCGTCTGACTTTAGAGACCTTCTCAAAAATAGATTCAATGTGTTGATCACTAATGACTGAAGACCAGAAGAGTTGTGGCATGACATCAAGGATATCATACATGAAGAAAGCAAAAGGTCATTAAAAAGACAGGAAAGAAAGAAAAGACAGAAATGGATGTCAGAGGAGACTCTGAAATTTGTTCTTGAAGGTAAAATAACTAAAGCAAATGGAAGAAATGATGAAGTAAAAGAGCTGAACAGAAGATTTCAAAGGGTGGCTCGACAAGAGAAAGTAAAGACTATAATGACATGTGCAAAGACCTGGAGTTAGAAAACCACAAGGTAAGAATGCAGTTGGCCTTCCTCAAGCTGAAAGAACTTAAAAAAAAAAAAAAAAATGTTGTTGCAATGGTGAAGGATTCTATGGTGGAAAATGTTAAATGATAAAAGAAGCAGAAAAAGAAAAAAGGGGAAAAAAAAAATAAAAAAAAAAAAAAAAAAAAAAAAAAACCTCCAGCCTTGAGTTGCAGTATTGAAGGAGTCTACATGCAAAAAGCTGTTTCTTCTTGTTTTGAGTCATGCCACATCAGCAAATGAAGATCCCAGAAGCTTTACTCTATCTACGTCTTTAAGATCAAGTCTACTTTGAGGAAGTAGATTTTTCCTAGTTGCATTTTGAGTGCCTTCTAACCTGAGGGGCTCTTTTTCCAGCACTATATCACACAGTGTTCTGCAGCTACCCATAATATTTTCACTGGTCAATTTTTTGCAGAAGTAGATTGCCAGGTCCTTTTTCGTAGTTTATCTTCGTCTGGAAGCTCCACTGAAACCTATCCACCATGGGTGACCCTGGTATTTGAAGTACATGTGGCATAGCTTCCAGCATCACAGCGACACGTAAGCCATCACAGTATGACATACTGACAACAAAGCTCCAGGAATTGACAAACACCAATTCAGATGTTTCAATAAACAGATGCAATGCTGGAAGCACTCACTCATCTATGCCAAGATATTTGGAAGACAACTACCTGGCCAGCCGACTAGAAGAGATCCATACATATGCCCATTTCAAAGAAAGGTGATCCAAGGGAATACAGAAATTATTGAACAATATCATTCATATCACTCACAAGTAAAATTTTTCTGAAGATAATTCAAAAAAGGTTGCACCAATACATCCACAGGGAAGTTCCACAAATTCAAATTGGATTCAGAAGAGGACATGGAACAAGGGATGGCATTGCTGATGTCAGATGGATATGGCTGAAAGCAGAGAATACCAGAAAGATGTTTACATGTGTTGTATTAACTATGCAAAGACATTTGATTATGTGGATCATAACAAATTATGAATAATATTGCACAGAATGAGACTTCCAGAACACTTAATTGAGCTCATGAGGAATCTGTACATAGACCAAGAGGCAGCCGTTCAAACAGAACAAGGGGATACTGCATGGTTTAAAATCAGAAAAGATGTGCATCAGGGTTGTATCCTTGCATCATACTTATTCAATCTGTATGCTGAGCAAACAATCCCAGAAGCTGGAGTATATGAAGAAGAACATGGCATCAAGACTGGAGGAAGACTCATTAACAACCTGCAATATGCAGATGACACAATCTTGCTTGCTGAAAGCAAAGAGGACTTGAAGCACTTACTGAAGAAGATCAAAGACTATATAGCCCTCAGTATGGATTACACCTCAACATAAGGAAACAAAAATCCTCACAGCAGGACCAATAAGCAACATCATGATAAATGGAGAAAATAATTGAAGTTGTCAAGGATTTTATTTTGCTTGCATGTTGTAATAAATATTTCAGAGTAGAACTGCCCCTAATGTTTCCAAGGAGCTTCTGGTGGATTCCAACTGCCGACCTCTTGGTTAGCAGCAGAGCTCTTAACCACTGTGCCACCAGGGCTCTGTGTTTACACTAATTTTTTCTTCAAGATGAATTCCTATAAATGGAATTATTAGATCAGATAATGTGGACATTTTTAAGGCTTTTTATACATAATGCCAAATTGGCCTCCAGATGGGCTACACCAAGTTAATCTCCTATCAACAGTGTATGACAGTGCCTGGTTATCTATGCCTTCGTCACCTGTAGATATTCTATTTTTATGTTGGCCAATTTGATAGAAAGAAAAAAAAAAATCTTAGCCCATCTTTTCAAAGCAATAAAGATGAACTTGAACTGTAAAATCTCTGTTAGGGGCCATGATCATCTCTACCTTTTCTCACAAAAACTCTAGGAATCTCTTTGAGATTAATAAAGATCCATAGTCTATGTAATTCCAACTAGAAAAGTCAAAATTTGAAGAATTAACTTTTTGAAGTAATAATAGAAATTCTTTAAATGTGTAAAAGATGAAAACCATGATCAGAAAAAACTAGAATTTGATTTTAATTTCTTCTGGAAGGTTTTGAGAAATAGATGCCTTGTTGTAGAGACGCCTTTTTAAACTGTCTAATATGCAATACCCCCTCATAGCATCCTGGTGTTTTTCTCGATAATTCCCCATTGTGTGTAGTCTTGACAGGGCAGAGTGCCCATTCCCAGTATTGGAGCTGAAGAGTATGTAGCCCCAACACAGCCAGGGGTGTGTCACATGACTCAGCCTTGGCCAATCAGATACTGTAACCTGGGATTTTGAATGTTGAGGGAAGGACACAGTGATATAGAGATGGTTGTCAATCATGCATCTTAAACAGCAATGATGTGGTTCTTACAGCTTAGCCCTCTAGAGTTCCCATGGTTCTTGCTCATACTAAGTCTGTTCCTCCTAAGCAGCCCCCATAACCATCCAAAAAATTCCCTTCTGCTTGAGTTGCCAAAGTCTGTTACCTGCTGCCAAGAAGTATGACTACATACAAATGAATAATGTGATATTTTCTTGAAAAAGTTGTGATTGATAAATAATTTTTCCTCCACTCTTCAAAATTATATCACTCCTTAAAATCTCCTTTATTTTTAGCATCATGAAGAATGTATGTTAATGCTCAACCCTCAAATGAGATAACTCCATCATGGAAGACTTTTCTCACTGACTTAAGTGATGAAAGCTGATACCGTCTACTTTGCCTGAACCATTGCAAAATCAGATAATTGTTGTCTCTGCCTCTATGGTATCTCGTTTTTCACTAAGGGACTTACCTTATGTACTTTGAATATGGCTTCAGAGTGGAAAAATACCACGGGACTTTCCTCAGTCTTGCTAAGGTGACTACAAATAGCCAAAAATCTCTGGAGGGATAAAGCGCTTTGTATTCAGAGCCAAGATTGTCTACAGCTGCACTCTTTCAGCTTTTTTCTCTCACTGTCTTCTCCTCTTCCTCTGCCTTTTTTTTTCTTTCTGTTAACAGAATGAAGCCAAAGTAGCCTACTGAAAAACACTTCAAGACAAGATTTTGGGCAAAATACGTATTTGAGACTCTTCAGTCCAAAAGTTTCCCAATAAATATGTACTCCCATGTTTATTATTTTCTTTCTGACTGGGAGGATGATAGTGATGAGCGTATCAATAACAGTTACTAAGCACTTATACCTATGACACGTTGTGGTAAGTGCTACGTTTGTATTACCGCATTTGATCCTCACAATAACCGTGTGGTGGTGATAATAATTCTAACAATATACATAAATAATATAACATATTACATTAAATATATTAATAATATATGTAATATATTGTGTAAAGTATAAATACATATATAAAAGATATAACAATATAGTCTAATATAATAAAATATTATTATTCTTATTGTTGTTATCCATATTATATTATTATTATCCCCATTTCACGGTGGGGAAAGCTGAGACTAGAGATTAAAAAAAAAAAAGCTCAATGTACACAAGTAGTAAATGGCAGAGCTTGGATTTGTACTCAGATTCTTAACCACTGTTGGCTTTGTGTTTCAGAGATCACAATTACATAAAAATTTCCCCAAACATTTCTATTATTTCATCAGATGGATTCTTCAAATGCATTTTCACTTGTTAGAGAAACACTTTGTAGGTATCATTTGGATCTGCAAGCCTTTGGGAGTACTTGCTATGGATATGAAGTGGATTTTTACTTCTCTTATATAAATTGGCTGTTGTTTGTACAAGTTAAGTTGAGTCTGCACAGACAATCTAGCAGCTGGGGGGCAAGATTCTCCCGCCACTTGTCAGAGAGCGGTTTGCCTGGTTCCTGGTGTCTAATGTGGTACCCCACTGATCCACGGGCTTGGGAGATGACACGAGCAAGGAGGAATGGGGCAACAGAGGCTGGGAATGCTGAGGAAAGCAGACAGAGTGCCCGGCCTGCTCCATATCCTCCTCTTTATCTTGCACTTATAAATTGCATCTGCTTCTACCCAGTAATTTTCCAACACTGGATTCCAAACCAGCCATTTGGTGAATGCCAAGCTACCAAAGTCCCCTTTCATTGGTCAGAGCCCTTGAAAATGCCATTGCTGGCTTGGAAAAGAGTACACCCCATGGTGTCTACTGTTCCGCACTTGCTTGTTCAAAGGCAGAAAGTTGTTCAGATTCACATTTTTCCCCTCTCCTTTTTATCCCCTGGAGTGAAAGCTTACAGACAATAACCTTGTCACCTGTCACATTCCAAAGTAAAATGTGCTGCTCACAGAAAGATATTCTTGAACCAACCCGAGCCTCTAACCTTGCTCTCTTTGGCGTTTTCACGTTCTGAGCAGTGAGGATATCCCACAGGACAGTTTTTTTCCTATTAAATAGAATCACATATCTTTTTATATGAAATTCCAATGACTTGTGCTTAGAAACTTGACTTGAACACACTAGGTGGATTTGGTTAAAACATTTATTTTCTTTTTCACTATAGTTATTCCTAAAAAAAAAACATGGCTTGCTGCTAAGCATAAAGTGCCTTGAGCATGGAGCTGAAGCCCTTGCTGAGACACAAGCAGATAACTCTCATGAAGGTTTTTAATGCACACGAAGGTTTGTGGTTTACTTTAACACCCACTGCCACCTCCTGCACTCTCTTTCGTTTCTGACTTCTCCTGTCATTGAATTTTACAGTGTAGTCAGTTCAAAGAGCCCTGGTGGTACAATGGTTAAGCGCTTGGCTGCTAACCGAAAGGCTGGCAGTGCAAACTCACTCAGCAGCCCCGCAGGAAAAAAGCCTGGCTATCTGCTCCTGTAAGGATTACAGCCTTGAAAATGCTATGGGGCAGCTCTGTTCTATCACACGGTGTTGCTATGAGTCGAAATCTACTCAACGATACCTAACAACAACAGTTCAATGAAATGATCAAAATGGAGCTGTCAGAAATAAAAGTTTTCTCTCCCTATCTTCATTCCCTCTCTCCTTCATACTCAACAGTCTTAAATTTAGTACCCATCCTTCAATGCAAAATATTAATAAATCTACCAAGCCTAGTTATTCAAACTCAGTAAGGGCTAAAAGAAAAATCAACTAGACACAGTGACCTCAACTGGGGTGAAATTTGCCAAAAGCATTCCAAATTAACACCCTAAAATATCCGAGGCTTTAAAATTGTTTATTTTAAGTGATTCTCTCTCATGAGAAGGAGCTGGTGCAGAGGAATAAAAAATTTACTTTGTTCTCGTCAAAGAGACTTCATTTGTGAAAAGTGATAGGAAAATCTACTTTGGATAAATTTTGTACCAAACTGACTTAACAATTTCAGTCTACCACCACCACCACCAACAAAATAACAACAGCAGCAAAACTAGTCACGTGGAGTTTTGGCTGGCTTAGAACAAACACGTGCTGATTTCCAAAGATCACGTTCTTCTATCCTTTCTTCTGTTTCTACTTCTGGCTACATATTTGGAAACAATATTATGTGAAAGGAAAATAGAAGTTAAAAGGATACTTAATTAGACATTTTTAAATATCTAGGGTTTTTATTTCATATAGATTCTATTTTAATTTTTAAAGTCACTATGTTTATTTGCTTTTTCCAACATTTTATTATGAAATTTTCAAAATGCAAATAATTTGAAAGAATAGTACTGTGTATATCCATATGCTCCTATCTAGATTCTACAATTAACATTTATCTGTTTGGAATCGCCTTGATGGCCATGGGTTTGGTTTCTGGTTTATATTTGCTTTATTACATATCTATCCAAAGCATTGCATTGGGCAAATCTGCTGCAAAAGACCTCTTTAAAGGGTTAAAGTGTTGAAAAGCAAAGATGTCATGTTGAAGACTAAGGTATGCCTGACCCAAGACTTGGTGTTTTCAATTGCCTCATATGCATGCTAAAGCTGGACGATGAATAAAGAAAACTGAAGAAGAATTGACACCTTTGAAGTGTGGTGTTGGAGAAGAATATTGAATATACCATGCACTGCCAAAAGAATGAACAAATCTGTCTTGGAAGAAGTACAGCAAGAATGCTCCTTAGAAGCGAGGATGGAGAGACTTTGTCTCACGTAGTTTGGACATGTTATCAGGAGGGATCAGTCCCTGTAAAAGGACATCATGCTTGGTAAAGTAGAGGGAAGCGAAAGATAGGAAGATCCTCAACAAGATGGATTGACACGGTGGCTGCAACAATAGTCTCAAGCATAACAATGATTGTGAGCCTGGTGCAGGACCCCACAGTGTTTCATTCTGTTGTACATAGGGTTGCTATGAGTCAGAACCACCTCGAGGGCACCTAACAACAGCACAACATCCGTTTATCTCTCCTTGCATTATTTTTTAAATTGTGATAAATATATATGTAACAAAATGTTTCCCATTTCAACAATTTTCACAAGTACAGGTCAGTGACATTAATTATTTTCATCATATTGTGCAACCATCACCCTTATCCATTCCTAAATTATGCCATCACCCTTAACAGAAGCTCAGTGTCCCTTATGCATTGAGTTTTCCTTTCCCCCTCCCTCCTGCCCACCCCTGGTAACCTCTAATAAACTTTAGTCTATTGTTTTTGTTAGATGCCCTCAAGTCGGTTCCAACTCATAGTGACCCTATGTACAACAGAATGAAACACTGCGGGGTCCTGCACCATGCTCACAATCATTGTTATGCTTGAGCCCGTTATTGCAGCCACAGTGTCAATCCATCTCGTTGAGGGTCTTCCTCTTTTTTGTTGACCCTCTACTTTACCAAGCATGATGTTCTTCTCCAAGGACTGGTCCCTCCTGATAACATGTCCAAAGTGTGTGAGACAAAGTCACACCATCCTTACTTCTAAGGAGCATTCTGGCTGTACTTCTTCCTAGACACATTTCCTGGTTATTCTAGCAGTCTGTCTTAGTTATCTAGTGCTGCTATAACAGAAATACCAAAAGTGGATGGCTTTAACAAAGAGAAATTTATTCTCTCACAATCTCGGATGCTAGAAGTCTGAATTCAGGGTGCCAGCTCCAGGGGAAGGCTTTCTCTCCCTGTATGGGCTCTAGGAGAAGGCCCTTGTCATCAATCTTCCCCTGGTCTAGAAACTTCTCATTGCAGGAACCGGAGTTCAAAGAATGTACTCCCCTCCTGGTTCTTCATTCTTGGTGGTAGGAGGTCCCTCTCCTCTCTGCTTGCTTCTCTCTTTTATATCGCAAAAGAGATTGACTCAAGATACAGCCTAATCCTGTAGATTGAGTCCTGCCTCATTAGTGTAACTGCCTCTAATCCTGCCTCATTAACATCATAGAGGTTAGAATTTACTACATATAGGATAAATAGATCTCAAAATGAAGGACAACCACACAATACTAGGAATCATGGCCTAGCCAAGTTGTCACACTTTTTGGGGGGACACAGTTCAATCCATGACACAGTCCATGGTATATTAATTATTCTTTGCCAACACCATAGTTAAAATACATCGATTCTTCTTCAGTCTTCTTTATTCATTGTCCAACTTTGGCATACATGAGGTGATTGATCTCTATACACTTGCCTATTCTAGATATTTCATGTAAGTGGGGTCATACAATATCTGTCCTTTTGTGACTGACTTATACATTTCAAGGTAAGTTGCGGACATCAGTACACTTCCCCCTAACACTTCAGCCTGCACATCATTAACTCATAGCAACTCTGTAGGACAGAGTAGAACTGCCCCTAGAGTTTCCAGGGAGTGGCTGGTGAATTCAAACTGCTGACCTTTTGGTTAGCAGTCAAGCTCTTAACCACTCCACCACCAGGGCTCTACATAATTAACTAGAGTTCAATATTTGTTTGCCAATTGGTTTTTAACATACTTTATTTTTGGCCTGTCTTTGAGGCTCTCTACTGGCATTATTGGGGACACTGGTGGTTCAGTGGTAGAATTCTCATCTTCCATGCGGGAGACCTGGGTTTGATTCCGGGCCAATGCATCTTACATGCACCCACCACCCATCTGTCATTGGAGACTTGTGTGTTGCTATGATATTGAACAGATATCAGCAGAGCTTCCAGACTGAGGCAGACTGGGAAGAAAGGCCTGACAATATACTTTCGAAAATCAGCCAGTGAAAACCCTATGGATGACAATGTTCCAATCCACAACCAATCATGGTGATGGTGCAGAACCTGACATTGTGCGTGGGGTCACCGTGAGTTGGGCACCGACTCTACAGCAGCCAACAACACGGACATTATGCCTTTCTAGATTTCTTATTTTCCTTTCCCTATTTCTTCTATTTCCCCAATTGTCCTCATTCTTTTATTTTTCTTGCTCTTTTTTAATCTTTAGTTTCATTCCTCTCTGTTTTCAACAGGACTTCTCAGGTTGAGTGCTATGAATCACTATAGGAAACTGACTTGTGCCTAGTAAAGATTACAAAGTTTACAGGCAGCTAAATCAGGGAGTGTCTGCTAGGCAAATGTGAGGCCTTTGCCTTGTTGAAATAGTCAAAGCAGGCCCTGCCTCAGCTGACCCCATAGTGAAGGTGGTTTGCTTGGAAGGTAGTTAAGATAAAGTGCCTTTCCCAGATCTTGAGGGTTTGATACTCAAGTACAGACTTGTATTTAGCTTTTGAATCCAACAGCACCTTTTCAGTGGTTTCTCTCCTGTGTCGTTGATGCACGTGAGTCTGTGTGCGAGCACATACATTGTGTGTTATTTGTGGGTGCATGTCTCCTGATCTCATTTTGGGCCCCTATGACCCACAATTCAACATGAGGTTTGTCACCAAGCCGCTTTAGACTGTCAGCTTTATTGGTGCCGTTTTTTTAAAGTTTGTTTTATTCCCTATGCTAATAAAGCTTGTCTCTGCTTCAATCAAAGCATATTATCTCTCCCCCTCCCTTTTTTTTTTTCTGTAAGCAAGTCAGCAATCTGTTCTGTTTAAATGCCTCATCATCTTTGCTCTCCCCATCCCTGTTTCCCCAGATTTTAGAGATTGTTGACTATTATGTAACAGATGGTCCGACAGACCTCCGACTCTTTGCGGTGTTGGCCAGCTTGGCTCGGAAAAATAGCAGCACTGGAATAAGTATTCCCAGGCATGGGACGCTCATGAATTTTAACTTCTCCGCAACAAAGGAATTCAAAGAGGTAAGAGCCAATCTATCAGGAGCCGAGGCAATTAAAAGACTTAAGTTGGCATTCTGTTGCGGAGGATTCGCTTCCCGGGCTCTGAATATTTAGATTCGATTAGGTCAGCCTAGCTTCCATTCATCTCTGCCCTGCCACAAGGCATCACAACAATAAAATGACGCAAAATCAGAAGCCAGTGGGGTTTTTGCTTTTAATGATAAAATATTTGTATTGTTGTATATGGAGACCGTGGGGGAAGGGACAGAGGAGCCATAAACGAGATCCCACCTGATCTTCTCAAAGACAAGTTCAGTGACAACCAGGAAGAGGCCGCCCTTTCTGATTTGGATTGCCCCAAGTCTTGGTGTTTAGTATTGTAGCCACCTAGAGGTTGGGCTGAGGTCTTGGGTTGCTCTTATTCTGGTGATTATTACAGGGCATGAAGATAGTCCCATGGCGGTGGATGGAGACGAGGCGGTGGATGGGAGTTATTTGTCTGTGTTTGCACTAACAGGTACAGAAATAGACAAAGAAGAAAATAGCTATTTTTTGTAGTCCCACCACTATGAAATATGTGGATATAGTATTTGCTTCCTGTTCTTTTTTTATTTCCCTGAAGTTTATTTTATTTTAAATCACACACACAATAGATAACTATATAGTTTCTTTGAAAAATTAGGCTGTTATAGATAAAGCTTCACAGTTTCAGTCCCCTTAGCCCCTCCAGTGATCCGGATCCTTTCCAGCGCCCTGTGGACCTCAAAGTCAGCCCATAGTTACTTCTGAGGTTTCTGTATGTAGCTGCTGCTTCTTTCTTTCTTTTTTTACAGACACATAATTTTTTAGTCACTATAAATTCTTTTTTTGTTTTTTGAGCTCAATTATATGTGCTTAAATATTTTGAGATATTATCTTCTACCATTTCTATGAGGGTAGGAACAGAATGGGGATGTTTCTGTGTATACTTAAGCCACCATCTGGAACATCCCAAACAAGAACTCTGAAGTTATTTTTTTAACCTGGAATAATAAACGGTGAATTCAAAAGCTATGTTTCCAAAGTACTGTATAATACTGTTTTAAAATATGAAGGAAATTTATATATCACCAATGTGCCTGGAAAATAGTGCTCAATTAGATGGTGTTATTATTATCATTATCATTATTATTATTGTTATCTAGTTCAATAATGCAATTTATTCAAGAAGAAATTGAGGGCCAGAAAAGTAAGGTGAAGACCTAAGGTCAAGTAATGGGTTAAAGACAGAGCTGGAACTAGAAGCCCTCATTTCCACTTGTGTTTTTTTCTTTGAGCTTTGCATTAAAGTATGGCATTCAATTAAGTATCTACTGAGTGCTGGATCCTGGGAATACAAGGAAAGTGAAAGACAAGGACACTACTATTGTAGAGCTGAAAATCTAGCTGGGAGAACCAGATGAACTCACATGGCAGCATTAGAAAACATTTCAAATACACGATTGTGCTAAACTGGGTGGTATTGATGGTAAAAGAAATAAGACTTCTATGAAGGGAGAGGATTAGCCCCATAGGAGAGTTTTCATTTGAACTGAATCTTGAAGATCAGAATTGAAAAAATGAATGGCAGAAGGTGGGTTGATGGAAGAGAGAGGCAAGAGGGTTAGTAAAGGCAAAGTGGAGAGTGACCTGACTTGCAAGGGTCAGAGGACAAAGACAGTCTGACTGGCTCAAGGGGGTGTGCCATGTCAACAGCTGTGGTCATTAAGGTTGTGTGTTAACTTGGCTGGGCCATGATCCTCAGTGATTTGGCAGTTATGGTGTAGTTTGGCAGTCATATGATGATGTGATCACTTCCCTGATGAGATTTGATATAATGTGATCACGTCCATGATAGGATCTGATGTGAGTAGACAAGCTGTTGAAAGGGAGTTTCCTTGGGGTTGTGGCCTGCATTGAATATAAGTGGACTTTCTGGCAAGATATGTGAGCTGTTTGCTAGCACTGGATCCTGCAGCTGGCTCCTGTTTGCCTGACCTCCGATTCTTGACACTTGAGCTAACTGTTTACCTGCTAACTTGCCTGCCTACGTGGAGATCGATCGATCTTCACGGCCTGTGAGCAAGAGCCCTACTGTCTGACCTGCTGCTGTTGGGTTCGCCAGCCCCTGCAGCTACGTGAATCAAGAGAAAGCTCTATCCTGACCCACGGACGTGGGACCTTCCAGCCTCTACAATCGCGTGAGCCACGCTTTACTGATTTTATTTCTCTAGAGAGCTTAGCCTAAGACATTTGGTACTGGGAGTGATTCTAGAGAAACAAAATTTTAAGGATGAGTTTTCTAAATTGGTTCTCAAGTCTGGTTAGTCTTAAAGATGTTGATGACTCTGCTTCTAGTAGTAAAGAGGGCACTGCTAATCTGTGGCATGAGGTGGCAATACAAATACGCAAAATATCACCACCAATAGATCAGGTATTGGTGAAAGCCGAGTGTGTGGTTGACTGCATGTGTGATACCTTTCTACAATTTTGTCATAATGAGAAGTATAAGGAAGCTGGTTGGTTGGTCCTATTTTCACTAGACAAACTGGTGAAAGAAAGAGATGAGCTCAGGGCTGCAGAGTCAAAGCTCAAGCGCCGCATAAATGACCTCAAAGTTTCCACTTGTACCTTGAAAGGAAGTCTTATTTCTTGCAATAACAGAGCTGATATTACCAAAAACCAAACCCAGAGTCTTATCATAAGAGTGGCTGAATTACAACACCAACTCAACTGCGAATCTTGAGTGGTGTCTGAAGTTAAAGTGAGGGCATTGATTGGGAAGAAATGGGATCCTGAATCTTGAGATGGGGACATATGGCCAGATAATCAGGAAGCTGGAGGCACTGAGCCCCTAAATTCCGTTGAATCACTCCTGCCAACAGAACGAGCCTTCCCACTCCCATCTGAAGAGATTACTCCATGTTTGTCTGCTAAACCACCCTCGCCAGTAAAAACCATTAGCTCCTCCACCACCATCGAATGAGATTAACTCAGTTGTGTCTAAAGAGCCTTTGTCTGAGTCAATGCCGGGGGCATATGCCTTACAAAACAATGAGGCAGATGCCTTAGAAAACAATGCTGAATGTTCCCAAAACACATCCCCACCACTGATTTTGGCTTCTAGGCCTATAACTAGACTTAAGTCCCAGCAAGCCCTGAAAGGTGAAGTACAAAGTGTGACCCAGGAGGAGGTATGCTACACTCCAAAGGAACTACTTGACTTTTATAATATGTATGAACAGAAACCTGGGGAATATGTGTGGGAATGGCTATTAAGGGTGTGGGATAATGGTGCAAGGAATATAAAGATGGGTCAGTCTGAGCTTATTGGGGCCCACTAAGCACAGATTCTTCATTCAGTGTTTCAGCTCTAGAGGTTAGGAAAAGATCTAATGGTTTATTTGGTTTGGTCGCTGAAGCATGGATTACATGGTGGCCTACATTAATGAAGTGTAGTACCAGAGCTACCATGGTACACTGTAGAAGAAGGTATCCAAAGTCTTCGGTAAATTGGCATGCTAGAGTGGATTTATCAGGTAACACCCACAGACCCACACATGGAGTGCCCAGAGGACACACCTTTTACCTGTGAGGAATAAATTTGTGAACGGAGCCCCAGCATCCTTGAGGACTGCTGTGATTGCTATTTTATGTAAGTCAGATTTGACAGTGGGAACTGCTGTAAATGAATTAAGACACCTAACTACAATGGTGGTTGATTGGACCCCATGGTAGTAGGGGCCAAGTGGCAGCACTCAATCGACAAAGACAAAGTGGGCATGGTTATTGTCATGGACAGTAGAATCAAAGCAATAATCAGAATAGTCTGACTGGTATGGACTTATGGCGTTGTCTATTTCATCATGATGTCCCTAGGAGTGAAATAGATAGGAAATCTAATAAATATTTACTTGATCTGTATAAGCGGAAGAATTCTAGGCCAAGTGAACAGCAGTCTAACTCAAATCACCAGAATAGTCACCATTCCTCAGTCAATTCCCAGACTTGAGCAAGTTTATAGACCCACAACCCCTTGAGTGAAGGGGAAACCAGGTACCCTTGAAGAACTCCAAAACATTGCTAAAAACTTATACCGTTAACCTTTCTCCCAGCCTTCCCCAAAGGGATCTATGGCCTTTTACGAGAGTGACTGTTCACTGGGGAAAAGGAAATAACCAGGCTATTCAGGGATTACTGGATACTTGCTCTAAATGGACACCAATTCCCGGAGACCCAAAACATGACAGTGGCCGACCAGTCAGAGTGGGGGCATATGGAGGTCAGGTTATTAATGGAGTCTTAGCTCATGTCCATTTCACAGTAGATCCAGTGGGTCCCTGAACCTATCCTGTAGTGATTTCCCCAGTTACAAAATGCATAATTGGAATAGATATACTCAGCAACTGGCTGAACCCCCACATTGGATCCCTGACATGTGGAATAAGGGCTCTTCTGGTAGGAAAAACCAAGTAGAAACCATTAGAACTGCCCCTACCTAGGAAAATAGTATACTAAAAGCAATACTGTATTCCTAGAGGAATTGCGGAGATTACTGCCACCATCAAGGACTTTAAAGATGCAAGAGTGGTGATTCCCTCCACATCCCCATTCAACTCAGCTATCTGGCCTGTGCAAAAAAACATACGGCTTTTGGAGAATGACTGTGGATTATTGAAAACTTAACCAGGTGGTAACTCCAATTGCAGCTGCTGTTCCAGAAGTTGTTTCATTGCTTGAACAAATGAATAAATCTCCTGGTACATGGTATACAATCTGTTGATCTGGCTAATGCCTTTCTCAACATCTGTTTCGAAGGACCACAGAAGCAATTTGCCTTCAGCGATACACCTTCAGCGTCCTACATCAGGGCTGTATCAACTCTCCAGTCCAATGTGAAAATACAGTCCGCAGGGAACTTGATCACCTTTCCCTTCCACAAGACATCACACTGGTCCATTACATTGTTGAAATTATGCTGTTTGGACCTAGTAAGGAAGAAATGTCAATGACTCTCAGCTTATTGGTAAACACTTGCATGCTAGAGGGTGGGAAATTAATCCCACAAAAATTCAGTTGCCTTCCACTTCAGTGAAATTTCTAGGGGTCCAGTGGAGTGGGGCATGTTGAGATATTCCTGCTAAAGTGAAGGATAAGTTATTGTATCTGGCCCCTCCCACAACTAAAAAAGGAGGCACAATGCCTAGTATGCCTCTTTGGATTTTGGAGGCAACATACTCCTCATTTGGTTGTGCTACTCCAGCCTATTCATCAAGTGACTTGAAAAGCTTCTAGTTTTGAGCGGAGTCCAGAAAAAGAAAGGCTCTGCAACAGGTTCAGGCTTCTGTGCAAGCCGCTCTGCTACTTAAGCCATATGATCCAGCTGATCCAATGGTGCTTGAAGTGTCAGTGGCAGATAGAGATACTGTTTGAAGTCTTTGGCAGGCCCCTATTGGTGAATCACGGTGCAGACCCTTAGGATTTTGGAGCAAATCCCTGCCATCCTCTGCAGATAACTACTCTCCTTTTGAGAAAAAGCTT
This sequence comes from Trichechus manatus latirostris, assembly GCF_000243295.1. Lineage (NCBI taxonomy): Eukaryota > Metazoa > Chordata > Mammalia > Sirenia > Trichechidae > Trichechus > Trichechus manatus. Next base: position 4,170,566 of record NW_004443963.1, on the reverse strand, counting down.
TTAGCGTGTTACAAGGTCTTAATAAAGACTGAACACTTAACTATGGGCCACCAAGTCACCGTGCAGCCTGAACTGCCCATCATGTACTGGGTGTTGTCTGACCCACAGAGCCATAAAGCTGGACGTGCATAGCCGCACTCCATCATTAAATGGAAGTGGTATATACTAGATCAGGATGAGCAGGACCTGAAGGAACAAGTATGTTGCATGAGGAAGTGTCCCAAATGCCTATGGTCTCCACTCCTGTCACGTTACCTTCCATCTTCCAGTCTGCACCTATGGCCTCATGGGGAGTTCTTTATGATCAGTTGACTAAGGAAGAGAAAACTCGTGCCCGGTTTACAGATGATTCTGTTCGATATTAGAAAGTGGACTGTGGCAGCACTACAGCCCGTTTCTGGGACCCCCCTGAAGGACGGTGGTGAAGGGCAGTCCTCCTGATGGGCAGGACTTTGAGCAATACACCTGGTTGTTCACTTTACTTGGAAGGAGGAAAGGCCAGATGTGCGATTATATACTGATTCATGGTGTTGGCCAATGGTTTGGCTGAATGGTCAGGGACTTAGAAGGAATATGATTGGAAAATTAGAGACAAGGAGGTATGGGGAAGAGATACGTGGCTAGACCTCTCTGAATGGGCCAAAGAAGTGATGATATCTGTGTCTCATGTGAATGCTCACCAAAAAGTGACTTTGGCGGAGGAGGATTTTAACAATCAAGTAGATAGGATGATGTGTTCTGTGGAAACCAGTCATTCTCTTTCCCCAGTCACTGCCGTCATTGCCCAATGGGCTTGTGAACAAAGTGGCCATGGTGGCAGGGATGGAGGTTATGCATGGGCTTAGCAACATGGACTTCCACTTACCAAGGCTGACTTGTCTACAGCCATTGCTGAGTGCCTAATCTGCCAGCAGCAGAGACCAACACTGAGTCCCCGATATGGCACCATTCCTCGAGGTGATCGGCCAACAACGTGGCAGCAGGTTGATTACATTGGACCACTTCCATCATGGAAATGGTAGAGTTTTCTTCTTACTGGAATAGACATTTATTATGGATATGGATTTGCCTTCCCTATACGCAATGCTTCTGCCAAAACTACCCTCCATGGACTTACTATCATGGTGTTCCACACAGAATTGCCTCGGATCAAGGGACTCACTTCATAGCAAATGAAGTGCAGTAATGAGCCCGTGCTCATTGAATTCACTGGTCTTACCATGCTCCCCATCATCCTGAAGCAGCTGGCTTGATAGAATGATGAAATGACCTTCTAAAGACACATTTATGATCCCAGCTAGGTGGCAATACCTTGAAGGGTTGGGGCAGTGTTCTCCAGGAAGCTGTATATACTCTAAACCAGCATCCAATATATGGTGCTGTTTCTCCCATAGCCAGGATTCATGGGTCCAGGAATCAAGGGGTGGTAATGGCAGTGGTACCACTCACTATTACCCTAAGTGTTCCACTCAAAAGATTTTTGCTTCTTGTCCCTGTGACCTTATGCTCTGTGGGTTTAGAGGTCTTAGTTCCAAAGGACAGAATGCTCCCACCTGGAGATACATCACTGATTCCCTTGAACTGGAAGCTAAGAATTCCACCTGGCTACTTTGGCCTCCTTATGCCTCTGGATCAACAGGCAAAGAAAGGAGTTACCATATTGATGGATGTGATTGATCCTGATTACCAAGAGGAAATTGGAACGGTATTACATAATGGAGGTAGAGAAGAGAAGAGTATGCCTGGAATGCAGGAGATCTCTTAGGGCATCTCTTAGTACTAGTATGTGATTAAAGTCAATGGAACGCTACAGCAACCCAATTCCGACATGACTACTAATGGCCCAGACCCTTCAGTCACCTCACCAGGCAAAGAACCATGACCAGCTGAGGTGCTTGCTGAGGGCAAAGGAATGGGTAGTGGAAGAAGGTAGTTCTAAATACCAGTTATGACCACGTGACCAGTTGCAGAAATGAGGGCTGTGGTTGTTATGAGTATTTCTGCCTAGTATGTGTGCATCAATTTTTTTTGTTTTCTTCTCTTATAAAATATAAGACGTAAACAGGGATAATGCATATTCATTTGTATGTGTATGTGTTGTATCATGTTATGTGAAAGTATGACTTCATAATTGTCTTTATTTAGAGATTATGTATGGTTTAAGGAGATGTGTACAGGTGCCAAGTTGACAAGGGGTGGCTGTGATCATTAGGGTTGTGTGCCAACTTCTCTGGGCCATGATTCTCAGTGGTTTGGCAGAATTGTTGTAGTTTGACAGCTGTATGATGATGTGAACACTCCCAAGATGGATCTGATATAATGTGATCACCTCCATAATGGGATCTTCTGTGAGTAGCCAATCAGTTGAAAGGGAGTTTCGCTGGGGTTGTGGCCTGCATAGAATATAAGTGGACTTCCTGGCAAAGTTCCTGGACTTTTGCTCACTCTGAATCCTGCACCTTGCTCCTCTTCGTCTGACCTCTGGTTCTTGGGACTTGAGCTAGCAGCTTACCTGCTGTCTTGCCTGTTGATCTTAAGATTCATCCATCTTCACAACCTGTGAATAAGAGCCCTGCTGTCTGACTTGCTGATTTTGGGTTTGCCAGCCCCTGCAGCTATGTGAATCAGGAGGAGTCTCCAGCCTGACCCACGTTCCAGCCTCTACAACCACATGAGCCATTTCCTTGATATAAATCTTTCTCTCTATATATTTATACACTTTATTGGCTTTGCTCCTCTAGAGAACCCAGCCTAAGACATCATGCGTTTCTGGGAATGTATAATACAGATCATCATAGTATAGACACTTTTTCCATTGGAAGATGGGGAAAAGTTCTGGATTCTATCTAGTTGGTGTACTTAGTGTTTAGCTTGGGGGATTGCATGGGTCCCAAGGAGCAGTACAGGGAGAGGGTCACACACAATGTGGAGAGCAAAGGATTAGACAGGAGGCAGCAGTGGGTAGCCTCAGGATATGGGCAAAGGAGCCATTTGGGCCAGGATGAACTGGAAGGTGACCTTGTGCCCAGAGGCTGGGTTAGGGGATTAAAAGATGGAAATAATTCAGCTTTCTGGAGCATGGAAGATAGTGAAGACTGGGCTAGAATGTCCTCCAATGTCCGGAATTGTGCAGATAGAGAAAACCGTAAAAGATGGGAAAGGAGATCATTAAAAAACAAGAACTTTGAACTCTTGCGTGAGGTTATCAAAAGGCAGTAGAAACAATATTCACTTAGGATGGTTCTGATGTGTAGTAGTTACTAAAAAATAACTTTGATTGGTTTATTGACTGGGGGAGATGGGGGAGGTGAGTGAAATTAACCAATGAAATATTTCCAAAGAAACTCTGCCCCATCTACTGGAACTTCTCCTATCCAACCTTCCCATCTTTTATCCCATCTGACTCAGGTCTGGGTAGGTTCCAAGGTCAGTGTCCCCTGATGCCACTCAGCTCTGCATAGCCTGACATGTAGAAATCACGTGCAAAGTCTGAAAAATCAATCATCTGTGGTCATTCCTGCCATATCCCGGGCCCATTCATGGTCTCTTTCCATACAGTTTCAAGCAATCACTCTCCTGGACCTTGAAATTTCTCTCTACCCAGATTCCTACCCTCTAGCCCACAACTCTGTCATTGATCTTCAGGGACAGCTTCTAAGCATATAGTATGCAGTCACCATGCTTATCAAAAGTCAAAGACAGAGTTGTAGAGGCAGATTGCTAAGGACACTGATGACTAATGTATGGAAAAGCCATCCCACTGATCCTTAGGGTTGATTCAACCCATGTGACTGGGTGACTACTTCTCTCTTCACCCACCACTCCCTATGTCTCATGCAGTCAGAGGTATGACCTTCCTAAGTGGAAGAAGACATTTCTTCCTTCCAGAGTGCACAAAAGTTTATGCTACCTTCTAACAGGCTAGTATTTCATTTGTAGAAATAGTTTCAAGGTCTATTTTGTGTCTTCTAGTCTATTTTGCCCACTAATAGATGGTTAACATTAACCATTCAAAAATACTTTATTGGATGATGATAATGATGAAGATAATGACAACAACAACGATGATGATGATGATAATCACTCAATTTATTAAGCACCTACCACTCAACAGGCCCTGTCCCTAGCACTTTACCTACATTATCACATTTAAACTTTACAACAATCCTTAAAGGTATTATGATAACCATTTTACAGACGCAGAATCAGGGCTCTGAAAGCTTAAGCAATTTGTCCAAGATGGCATAGCTAATATTTGCAAAAAGTTTAGAACAATGCTTGGCAAATAAGAAGTATATGTGTTTGCTAAATAAGAAATGAATAAAAATATTGGGCAAAGTCTGAAAAGAGTCAAAATTTGAACCCACCTCTCTAACTCCAAAGTCCATGATCTTTCTACCACAACACGCTGCTCTCACCTTATGCTATGCTGCCCATTCTGTGTGTGGCCTTGTGCTAGGTGCTGGGACAGTGTGGGGCAGGGAAAAGCATAAGGACTTATAAAGTCAGTCAGTTTTTTCCTCTGTCTTCCTCGCTTTCTTCCTCCCTTCTTCCTTCCTCTATCCCTTGCTTTGACAAACTGAGACTAAGCATGTCCCAGATATCAGGCTGTGGGATAGGCATCTGGGAAAATGATCCCTATACTCAAGCTGTTCATGGGTCCTGACCACAAAGGGCTTATAATCTAATGGAGAGTTGAGACTAATACATGGAAAAGTATACCAGGATAAAACCAAATGGACTCTAATTGTTTTAAGTGGTGTGATACCTACTAGAAGTATTATAGCAGTTCAGACCAGGGAGAGAGAGGTCAGTGAGTAATTAAAAGGCAAGCAGAATATGACACTTTAAGAGCATCCCCCCTTCCAGACACCCAAAATTAGATATCATTTTATTGCTTTTTGAGATTCTAAAAATAACCTAGGTTCATTACCAAAATATTTAAAACACATAATAATACAAAGCAAAAACAAATAGTATACAATCTCAGAAGGACTATAAATACCAATATATATCAGGGTTTCTCAACTTTGACACTATTGACATTGGGGCCAGATAATTCTTTGCTGTGGGGGGATGTCCTGTGCGTTATAGGATAAATGTCCCTAGATCCCTGGGCCTACCCACTGGATGCCAGTATGACCATCCCTTCCAGTTGTAAACACCAAAAAATGTCTCCAGATACTGTCAGATACCTCCATGGGGAGGTCAAAATTGCTCCCTTTCTTTCCCTCATATATATATATATATATATATACACACACATGAGCCTTGGTGGCACAGTAGTTAAAGCACTTAGCTGCTAAACAAAACCTAAAGGTCAGCAGTTCAAATCGACCAGCCACTCCACAAGGGAAAGATGTGGTAGTCTGTTTCCGTGAAGATTTACAGCCTTGGAAACCTATAGGTGAGTTCTACTCAGTCCTATAGGGTCACTTTGAGTCAAAATAGACTTGACAACAGTGGGTTTAGTTTTTTTTTATTAGATAGATAGATAGGTAGGTAGATAGATAGATAGATAGATAGATGGGTGTTGTCGTTGTTAGGTGCTGTCAAGTTGGTTCCAACTCATAGCGACCCTATGAACAAAACACCACCTGGTCCTGCACCATCCTCACAATCATCGTTATGCTTGAGCCCCTTGTTGGAATCACTGTATCAGTCCATCTCACTGAGGATCTTCCTCTCTTTTGCTGACTCTCTACTTTACCAACCATAATGTCCTTCTCCAGGTATTGGTCCCTCCTGGTAACATGTCCAAAATATGTGAGACGAAGTCTTGCCATCCTTGCTTCTAATGACAATTCTGGCTGTACTTCTTCCAAAACAGATTTGTTTGTTCTTGGTATATTCCATGGTATATTCAATATTCTTCACAAACACCATAATCCAAACGCATCAATTCTTCTTCAGTCTTCCTTATTCATTGTCCAACTTTCACATACATATGAGGCTATTGAAAATATCTTGGCTTGGGTCAGACGCACATTAGTCCTCAAAGTGGCACCTTTGCTTTTTAACACTTTAAAGAGATCTTTTGCAGCAGATTTTCCCAATGCAATGTGTCTTTGATTTCTTGACTGCTGCTTCTGTGGGTGTTGATTGTGAATCCAAGTCAAATGAAATCCTTGACAACTTCAATCTTTTCTCCTTTAATCATGATGTTCTTTATTGGTCTCGTTGTGAGGATTTTTGTTTTGTTTATGTTGAGGTGTAATCCATACCGAAGTCTGTTGTCTTTGATATTCATCAGTAAATGCTTCAAGTCCTCTTCACTTCCAGCAAGCAAGATCATGTCATCTGCATATCACAGGTTGTTAATGAGCCTCGCTCCAATCCTGATGCCACATTCTTTTTCACATAGCCCAGCTTCTCAGATTATTTGCTCAGCATACAGTTTGAATAAGTATGGTGAAATGATACAACTCTGATGCACACCTTTCCTGACTTTAAAATACAGTGTCCCCCTACTTATAAAGATAATGCTCTACATTCTACCTTGGTGAGTAGTGTCTGGGGTCTTAAAAGCCTGTGAGCGGCCATCTAAGATACTCCACTGG